>NW_017731679.1:992507-993288 GCF_001890085.2 Hipposideros armiger
TTCAAAGTGTACAATTCTATAATACATCATCTATAGAGATAGTTTTTCTTTAAAATAATTTGATACATCATTGGATTTTCAACAGCATCCCTTCCCACATGCCTACTTTTCAAGCAACATAATGGGATTTCTAACTGTTGTCAGTACATTGAGGTTTATCCCAAGAGCTTGTGTATAAGGGAAAGAAAACTTCCCCCAGGGAGTGCAACTGCAAAATCAGTGTGAAATTGATTAGGGCAGAGATATGCAAAGTTATCATTAAAGAACAATACAGAGTCCAGGCCTATGTTACCCAAAAAGGGAAAACATACATCAGAAAGTTATTAGCCCAGGAAGAAATGAGAAAGGAGTGCCTGGGACATGCACTGGCGGGGTCCAAGGTGGCATTGTGCATGGGAAGGGAGCTTCGCAATGACCTCTGAAGGGACTGGTCTCTTTGGAAGACAGATGCCCCAGTTATGTTAGATGACACAAGTTAACATCAGCTAACTCTCTTGTTTTATTTGCATATTCACCCAACAATTTCTGGTCTGGTAAATTGTGGCTTCTTAGGTAGGTCTACCTACAGGAAGAGACTTCTCTGGTCATGCTGCCACAAGTATTGTATTTATCCTTGTACATTACAAGATCGGTGTTGCAGTTCCATAACTGTTTCCTGATTTTGGTTAATTCAGATATACTCCTCAGGTGTGGATCAATTCTTGGCAAACAGATAGTCAGATCTCTGAAAGGGCCTGTGGAGCTGATGGTCAGTTTCTGAACCATGGACTTGCCAGGTGGG
>NW_017731679.1:1000204-1012366 GCF_001890085.2 Hipposideros armiger
CCTTAAAAAATAGTCTATCAATTATTCTTTTTTAAAAAACTGTAAATCATTAAGATATAGAAGGATGAGGATTCTCTTCATTTAGGGAACCATTTTTCTTTACAAAAATATTAGTGAGAACTGCTGTACCTCTCTTTCTTTACTCATTAGAAAGGACTAGGGGGAATTGAGAAAAGAACCATTATTCTCTGTCAGACAAAAATAACAGTAAATCGTAGCAAACAGTTCCTTTCTACATGTTCCAAGCTGGAAGATACAGCAGAAAAAAGATGCTTCTTTGACTTTTCTCCCTGGCAATTGATGGCTTATATTCTTGGCAGTTAAAAGCAGCAGACATGTGAGTAGGCATATGGAAATCAAAGGGCAGAATGTGGTTGAGTCCAGTCCTTTTTCAACATGTGCAGGTCCAGTATTCAAATGGAAATGGCAAATCCCATTCCTATAGCTTTGATTTTGTTTCCTCCAGCATTTCCCTGGAGCGTATCCCAAGTTACCCTCATTTTTTAGACATGCATCGGATCTCTTCATGTCGCCCAGCCTGCACTATGATGCCAAATAGTATTTCCAGTTTGTATTTCATTCTTTTTTTTCTTTTTTTATGATGGGATGTATTTCATTCTTATCCAGCTATTAGAGGGACCTAGCCTTCTGTCGATTTTTTTAACTTTGTCAGAAATTGAGCAGATGGATTTGAATTCCTAATTTTCTTCCAAAATGTGCCAAGCACTTGTTCCTTATTTTTCCCTTGACCAATTCCTTGTGGCTTTGAATTTTTCCTCTTTAAAGGCATCTCACTGATTAGTCTTGTCTCTTTGTGTTCTAGGCATCTCATGGTAGCCAAGCTCTGTAGAATCTACTCCCCTTCGATTTATATATCTTATCCTCCTAGTTTCATACACCTAGTGCATGTAGGTGTACACACATGTGTTTCCACTGGAATAATTGAAAAGCATATTATGCTAAAGTATAATTTATACTTCTTGTAACTGTTTAAGAAAAGGAAAAAAAGACATTTTTGTCTAGTGTTTTATTGAGTAGTAACTATGAACCAGTTAATTTGCAAAGTGTTTAGGATAAATTACCTTAACTTAATCTCACTGAATACCCCCAAGAAGTAGGCTAATAGTCCCATTTTATAGGATAGGACAGTGAGACTACAGAAATGCACTGGCCCAAGGCCAGCTAGTAAACAGCATAACCAGGAGGCAAATTCAAATTTATTTTATTTTATGGTCTACTTTTCTCTTAATTAAAAAAGCATTGGCTTTGTGATCTGAGGGCATAGGTTTGAGTTCTTTCTTGTGGGGAGTGGCGGCAGTAACTTAAGTTTCCTAAACCTTAGTTTCTATGTCTGTAAAATAGGGATGATATTAATTTACTTTCAGTATTGCTCTGAGCTTTAAGATTTAATGAAGTTAAATTCCTTGCTCAGGGCCTGGTATGCAGTCATTTGTGGCACGTCAAATATTTTTTTTATATTAAAGCTATTGTTTGTATTAATGATGATATAACTCATCTTGGGGCAGAAAAGTAAACGGTACTAAGCTGAGTCATATAAATTGCCATATGTTACTAGATATGTGCCCTTTACTAACTGAGCCACAGGAGCCCAGTGACAGAAACCAGCGCTTAACTTGTTGGCAGCATAGTCCTCTACTGACATCGGTAATCCTGCTTCCCAGCCCTGTGGCCAGAATGTTATTTGGAGGTCTGATTGTTTTGCTCCTTTTGCTAAGAGGCCATGTTTTTCTGGTCAGCAGCTTCCTCTACAATTTAAAGCTAGACTTTCTTTTTTCATCAGCACACCTGTCTGAAACCTTCCTACTGGACTGAAGTGATCTATTTTCCATCCTTAGTGAGACTTGTTTTGGATCACAGGTCAGCCATCCGCATCTGCGGCCCTTGCTTTCCTTCCGCCACTGCCTGTGCAAATAGCAGAATTACATTGACTTGTTTTGCTGGCTTCCTCCTGCCTCTCTCGCCACCAGGCAGATAGTAAAGCCTTATCTTCTTGGCTGAGTGCTTACTTGCCTTTGCCACCAGTTTTAGGAGTTGAAATGCAGGCCCCAAATTAGCCAAATGAAACCAAAACAATAATGGACAACACAAGCAACCAGTGACCTTTCACGCTATAACAAATGGCATATATGGTATTTTAAATTAAACACATCTTGAAGTTCCTTTTTCTTACTGTCATGTAGAGTTGCTTTTCTTTTTGTTTTCTTTCATACATCCATTTTCAATCCTACAAAGTCTGTCTTGTTTCCAGGAAAAAGAATTAAAGTCAGGCTGTAACACCAACTCAATCATAGGAGGGGTGTGTGAGGGTGTTGGTAGTTCCCTACATCTTGGTACTTTATTTATGTCAAGTTAATATAAATGGAACAAATATCTGAATGTCTATGATGTGCCAAATGAAACTTGTATGGCACTGGGCGTGAATTAGCCAAACAGAAAAAGGTCCAGGAAGTTGCAGGTGAGAGGGTGATTTAGAGTATTAAATATGATGCATAAGGATGCTATACTTGAGCTACACTTAGTAGGAGGCCAACTTCTAGTTCTGATACAACCAGGAAACACTACTTCCCACTAAAGAGCAAGCAAGTGAAATCATCCTTCCTAGCAACCTTTGTGGCCCAAAGAACAGAGTGTAGCTGAGTAGAGAATGCCTAAGGGGTTAGGGTGGGAGTGGAGCGGGTGAGACAGAAAGGCACTTTGTAGATAGTATTGATGGAAAACAAAGTCTCCTTAGCGGTATAATTGACTTGTGTTGTTGACTTAAAACCTGAATTTTGATCATTTGCCAACAGACAGAGAAATAGGTTTGTAATTAAACATCAGAACTCTGATATGGTAGAACAACATCCTGGTGTGCCCTATGATGGGATTAGAGCAGAGAGGGAATGCAAAAGACCATCGAGCATCCAAACTGGACCAGCAAGTATCATTCCTAGGTACATTGGGCTTAGAGTTCAACAACATCTTACTACTATAAGAAAGAGTTAGAATTTGCTACCAGAATTTTATGAAAATTGAATTTTGCTATATATTAGCTATGCTTAAGATAACTATCATGAACTGCGAATAAAAATCTCCAAGCAGAAGGACTCCCCTAGGTTTTGTGATATTGATAGATGGCCATTTGGACCAGATGGTCCAGCCCCACCATTGTAGTCAAGGGCCCACAGAGAGCAATACCAGATACATGGAAATGGTTACAGAAAATGGTTTATCAAAGTGAACTTCTATTTCCTTACCATCAATCACAATAACATTGTGAGGAATATGAAACACAAACTCCCTTCCTTGGAAGAGTTTATAATCTTGGGGAAAGACAGGCTACATTAAAGTGTAACAAAGGTGTCTTTATGTAATTTATATTTTATTATCATAGCATACATATGCATGGTAAAAGCGAGACAAGCATTAAAATAATAGAAAAGGCTGTAATTTAAAAATACAGTCCTCTGACCTGCCACTCCCCACTACCAGAGTCAACTTCTTTTAACTGCATCTGTTTTCAGATCTTCTGGTAGTCAAGAGCACAGCATTAAAAAAATTTGTGTAAGCTATTTTACTGATAGACATTACATATTATCTACTACTCTCCATGGCAATACGATTTAGCTTACTAACCCCCCTTCATCCTATCTAAGTTTATAATTGTACTATGTGTTTATTTTCTACTAATTACTTTTATAAGTAATTAAATCTGTATTTTTCTAGTCCATCAACTGTGGATAGAATCTTCTTTTTTCTTTCATTATTCCCTAAAAGCTTCCTTCATCCCTTGACCAACCCCATTGTAAGAGCCCGAACTTTTGCAGTGTAAAAAGGCTGATAAATTTTACTTTCTTTTCTCTAAGGAGACTGAAGTCTACCATGCTTTATATGCAAATTATTTAAATTTCAATACATAGTTCTTTATAATAAAGTGCAATGTGTATAACCCAGGTTATTCTAGTTACTTTACCAGTTTGAGACCTGAGACATCAATAAAGGTAAAATAGAAGAACCATTCATGGAGGCATTAGGACATGATCTAAGTCTTAAAAAGTGTAGAAGACTCAGTTGGGCAGAGAGGACTCGAAGCTGTGGAGGTGACAAGAAAACAGGATAAGCAAAATGGGTCTGGTGCAGTCAGGTGATAGACAAGTGACAAGATTGTGTGGAGAAATTTATTTCTTGGAGGAACATGGTGGATAAAGTTGGAAAGGTAGTTGAGAGCCAGATGGTTGGCTATGAGCCTTAGCTGTCTGCTTCCCAAAAGTTGTAGCCTACACTTTTCCTGCCTCCACTTCCTGTTCTCTCTCTCTCCACAACCTCTTTCAATCTGGTGTAAACCCACACAACTCTATTAAAACTGCTCACAAAGACCACCATAAACTTATCCAATAGTTTCATCCTAACCAACATGCTCCTTTATGTCTTGTGTATTACTTGCAATTGGTGATCATCTGTTTCTTGATATGTCTCATTCCCTTTATCCTGTGGCATTGAATTTTTCATGTTCTTCTCCTATCCTTCTTAGTAGTATTCTGTTGTCTCTTTTAGTGGGTTTTCTTTAAGAGTCTGTTGGGTTTCTGCACTTGACCCTTCTCTCTCTCCACTGGCTGTTCTGTTCACGTCTATCTATCCTATGCTCTGACTCCTGAGTTCCTAGCTCTACTTCACACCCCAATATGAATAATCTATCAAAACTTTCACTTAACATGTGCAAAACTTACCATAGTCCTTTCCATACCAGTTCTTTTTCTGGTTTTGTCCTCATAGTTCTGTCACTGTCTTTTAAGTCAGCTGGATTCAGACTCTAATGATATAATAGCTCTTGATTTTCATCCTCGGCTAACCTTCTTATCCAGTCAGTCACTGGGTTCTATCGATTCTCTACCTATGCCATTTCCCTAGCATTTCCCACTACCTTTACATTCCCAATGTTGCAACCCTGGTAACCCCCCCTTTTTGTTTTCTCTGTATTGAAGCAAGTTTCTCCTAAATATCTTCTAATGCCTCCCCATTTTAATCAGCCTTTCATAGCAATACCAGAGTAAGATAGGGTCTGGGATCACTTTATCCCTTGCTCAGAATCTTCAGTGGTTTCACATCACTAGCAGAATAGAGGCCTAATGCTTTTATCTGGCTTGGCCATTCAAGGTCGTGCACATCAACCTTTCCAGCACTGTCTTCCATTATTTCCTCTCATGCAACCTACAGTCGGGCAATATTAGATTTCTCACTTTTCCCCCATCCTGACTGTCTTCGCTCTTCTGCCTGATTCCTGATTTGAATTTTTGCACTGTTTCACACAAAACTCAGTTAAATTGTTATCTACATCATAAAGCCTTTCCTGTATATCATCACCTCCCTCCCTTCCACCCCACTCTCCTTCCACAGGGGTAACATGATTTGTTGCTATTTCCTCCATAATATATACAGCATTTTGCCTTATACTGCTGAAATTGTATTGAGGGAAAAGACAGTGGCTTAATTTTATATCACCTTCCCCATTCTTTTATTGCTGGTAGAAGTTTGTTACTTAACATAATTAGAGAGTGAGTATTGTAGTGACAAAGACATGCCTTTCTCAAAAGATTGGAATACTTAGAATATGGCTGCTATTAACGATTTTATCTTAAGCAAAGCACTGAACCTCTTGAGCTTCTGTAAAATGGGAATAATATTTGTATCTCCAATTCTCTGAGAACCAGTGAGTTAATATCTGTGGAAAGACTCTGGAAACTGCAAGGTTCTAGGTTTCTCTTTCTTTTCAAAGAATAAATAATTATATTTGTCTTCTGAACACTCTCCGTCAGCTTGTATTACTGTAAGATGGGTGTTTCTCACTAATTCTGTTTCACAGAGAGGACGACTATGAGAAAGGGAAACATTGAGAAATATTTATCAAAATAGATAGATATCCCCTCGCTTGAAAGGATTCTTACCCCCAAAGAATGAGGTCTGTTTGCCCTGAAACTTTTTGTCAAGTACAGTGAAGTACTTAGAGCCACTGAGACAGTCCCAGAAATCTCCACTGCCTCAGTGTCCCTTTCAAACTCAACCTGACTCCTGGCCCTTTGAACCAGGAAGTTGAGACAGGTCTTTTCAGAACTAAGGTAAAGGGTTTAGAGAAGGCCTTTAGGCTAGAAGCTCCCCTGCCCACCAGAGGGCGCTCTATGCAGAGACAGTGAACCATATAATGGACAGACATGGCTTAGGCTTTGGAGCCCTAGGTTTGAATTTCTACTTAATTTTTTTTTACTTTAGCCAAGTTACCTATCATTTTGGAACATGAAAATGGATAATACCTGTTTTGCATAATCGTTAAGATTAAATGAGGTCATACAAGTGAAAGTGCCTAGCTCTAGAGCTGGCACAGTGTTGTTCCACTGAGTTCCCTCTTTCTCTTCCTTCTTCCCATCTTCCCACCCCTTTACCCCAACCTGGGTCAAGAAAGGCTTCCTATAAGATGACTGTTGATCGAGCAGGCCCACATCCATTGACCTGTCTCAGGGTCCCCCAAATCTCCAGAGGTTGTCACTATAAATATAGCCTTTGGAGGAACAAGGAAATGCAACCAGTCAGCAGCTCCTAGTGGCTTCACAAAAGCAGTTACTGGCAGGGAGCCCACCGTTCGAGAGCGTGGAGACAGGAATAGTACTCAAGGCTAGTTCAGGGCTCTTTCTGCCAGTTTCTGCTGCCACTGCACATGTGGGCACAATTGGGGATTAACCCTTCCCTTCTTTCTGCAGTACAGCCACAGTCTTACTAAGTACGAGCTGGAATTCAGTTCCTTCTAGAAAAAATCTTTTTTATACTTAATAAAGTGGCACATTAAACCTATTTTATGTACAATACTTTTGTTTACTATTCCTGGATTGGAAATATTGATTGCAGGCTTTTCAAGTTGATTACCAGGCTGACCTTGTGTATCCACTCGAGTGGGTTTTATATAAATCACCACCGAAGTGAGACTTAGGCCTCTTGAAAAAGCACAGACTCTAGTTTAGCAGATACTTGCTCAGTTATTCTTCAGTTCCTTTTAGGCATGATTACTACCTTGCCATGCTTCCCCCAAACACTTAGCTTTATTGTAGCTGATTGCACAAACCTGAGATATCAGATTCCATTTGGTCTGTTTCAGTGCTTAATTCATTAGTCTGCCCTTGACAGAAAAGGGGAAATATCTTTTCCCTCACCCTGGGGGCTATTGGCAGTTGATATAGGTCATTGGCTTTTTGGATCTATGTCTAGTCTGGGTGTCTCAGAATCATACTTGCTTTCTCTGACCTAACAAGAGCAGAACCAAAGTGTTAGGAAAGAGAAATCCCTCCATGAATCTTGTGGGAAAATAGGAACCAGAAGCGCATCCATAAAAGATTGTCCAGTGTTCTTTTCTTCATTGACTCAAGTCCAAATTTGGTTTCAGATATTAACTGGTTCCTCTTGAAGAAGCTTGGGTGACATGGAATAACACTGAGATTGAGATAGCTTGGGGGACAGGCTTTTAGTTGAACAGGCAATTTCCAATATGCCAGGAGTGAAGACCAGAGGAGGGATTCGCAAATGGCATTCATAATTAAAACCTTTGACCATTTAATGAGCACTTCCTGTGTGCCAGGCACTGTGCTAAATGCTTTATAGGCACCATTCTAACACACTCTTTTTTTTTTTTTTAAGCTGAGCCATCCTGCCACCTGTTGGCAGCTCAGCAGCTGCTCAGCTTGGGCTGGGAATCGAACTGCTGTTGCTCAGAGCTCAAACTCTTGAGCGAGCTCTTAACCAACTGAGCCACTCAGCCGGCCCTTATATGCATCATTCTAAGTTGACCCTTAAAGCAATCCTGTGAGGTAAGTGTTATCCCTACTTCACAAATAAGAAAATCGTAGTTTAGAGGGACTGTTCCTTGACCAAAATCATCCAGCAATAAATTCAAGATTCCTTTAAAGTCATAGCATAAATGACTTTTACCAGTTAAAAATATAAGAAAGTGTATTTTACTCGATTGTAACTTCTTATAGAATCAGCCTAGCACATTGATTCTGCACCCACTACTCAAAACAGTGCCCTAGTCCCTGACCTGGCTCAGTTGTGGATTTACCTTAAGAAAAGCTTGTCTTACCCCTTAGGGCTCATCTGCCAGCAACCCTCCACCCCTAGCATGTGCTCCACCTCACCTTGTTCTTCAGCCTTCTCCACGCTGCATTGTCATTGTGTGTTAGACATTCCTTTTAGATCATGAGCAACCTAAAGGCGGGATAGGAATTGGGTGCTGTCCATCTGTCTATCCCAACAGTGAGCACAAGGCTTATAATACAGTAGCTGCTCAGGAAATGTTAGATAAAAACAAATTATTTAGAGGACCAGTCAGCTAAGTCTTATGATGAATGAATCCAGATTATTTAAGTATAGATGGAACCAACAGGAATTTAACACAGAATATTAGCACAGAATTGACTTTCATGGAAATATACGGATCTACAGATCCCCATTCAGAAAAGATGGTTGGGTTTTTTAATGGAATTTGATGGAATTATATGAACACAAAGTTCACGTTTTGTCATTTGTTATCTGCTGCCTTCCTTAAGGGAATGTTGGTATATAGCACCAGTCAATAAGCACTGTATGCTAGACCTGTGGGAGATACCAGGAAGTTATAGGGGATTGCTGGGCCTCCTAAAGATGTGTGTTAGGGTGTTGTCTCCATCCATTCAGGCTGCTTTAACAGAATGCCATAGACAACATGGCTTATAAACGGCAGAAAGTTATTGCTCCCAGCTCTGGAACCTGGAAGTCCAAGATCAGGTGCCAGCATTATTGGTTTCTGGTGAGAGCCCATTCCTGGGTTAGAAGGCTGACAACTTCCCCTTATATCCTTACATGGCAGAAGGGACAAGGAAGCTCTCTGGGGCCTCTTTTATAAGAGCACTAATCCCAGTCATGAGGTCTCCACGCTCATGATCTAATCACCTCCCAAAGGCCCCACCTCCTTATAACATCACCTTGGGGGTTAGGATTTCAACGTATGAATTTGGGTTGGGGGGGTGGGGGACATTTTGACCATAGCAGATGTATTTTTCAAAGCACTGTCTCAAAATGACTGAAATCATTTGTGTCATTCAGAGAGGGACCTGGACAAAAATGTCCTTCTTTGGGTTTATGAAACTGTTCTGGGATTGAGATTTTAAATACCAACGAAAACCTTGCCATATTCTGAAGAGGGACTTATGTGCAGGTTTCAGTTCAGCGATTTGTCATTTGAGTGTCTGCATCCTGTCTGTCACCTTGCTTTTAGAAATAGACATGGAAGTCTCAGGAAATGGGATATCAAGAAATCATTTATGGTGACGGAATGTGACTTTATTCTCATTATCGCTTTTGCCACGTTCCTGCTCCCATGCTATGGAAATGGAAGTAGACACTCTTCTGCTTCCTGGCACAGGCTCCTGACGTACATCTATTTTCAGAGGATTGGCCATAGAATGTTTCACTATCACCAAGTGTTTCAGGGTTTCAGGGTTTGCAGTATGTATTTTGTTAGGGAAAAGTTTGTAGGGCTAAGATCAACTCCCCAGCTAAGGGGCCCCAGAAAGAAGTTCTCATTTTTCATAATGGTCTGGAAGTAGAGTATACCATGGTCTGTGTGTAGATGTGCACCACATAACATCAAGAGTCTTCAGCATTCACTCTCGTTGGCAGAATCATGTTCTGTCTTTTTGTTCTCTTTACTAATATGGGTTGATTAGAGAAGAAGACTCTGGCTGATGGAGGAGCCTGCCCAATTCACACACTTCTACTTTCTGGTTTCATAGCTGGGGCTGGAAGACATCTTGAGGATTACTGTGAAAGTCTCTGCTATTCCATGCATTTATACTCTTGACCCAACTAGACTGTGATTTCTGTAATGATCGCAACTTATCTTGGGCTACTTATATATTTTCCCCACAGCACCTCTTATAACATTCTGAATACAGAGAAGTGCTCAGTAAATATGATGATGCAATAACCAAGATATTTGGAAATACATTTTTGAGTGGAAACACAATGTCAGAGTATGACCTTTGTTCTGTAGTGAGGGACAGGCAGAAATTCAGCTTCTATTTACTTTTGCCCTGCTGCCCACTCCATTCCCTCTCTATTCTTTTCCTGCCCTTTTCTTTGCTTTCCCTGTCCTTCCTATCCTTTCCTTGCCTTTTAAAGAAAATATATTTGACTTGATCCTGAAAGATTTCTTAGGATTTAGTACAGCAAGATGCAGTAAAAAGACACAGGTTTCACGTAGGTTGCCTTTCAACCTTTGAGTCACAGTTTCATAGATATACTATCTTTGGAGGTGGTTGCAAAGATTAGAGATTTGAAAAGTGGCTGCCATTATTAGTAACTGGCATCAAAGGAGCTCAATAAATGGTATAAATTATGTTGTTGATGAAAAACTTGAAATGGAAATTTGCAACTCATTTTTGTTACTAAACTGAAACTATGTTAGTCATTCTACCAAACTCTTAGAATATATAGCCCACAAAATGGCTCCAATTCCCATTCCCAGGATGTCTTACAGAGAATTTTACAGCCAAGAGGAACAAAACCACACAGCACACTGTACTTTTTGGTATGCAAGTAACTCAGACTGCAATCATCTATTTTCCCACAACATTACAAATTTAGTGTTTAAAAAAAAAAATTTGTGTGTGATAAACCTATTTTTTTTTTTTTGCTTTTAAATGAGTGTTTGGAAAGCACGATATTTAAACCCCCAATATTGAGCACATGTGGGTGGATCTATTGGTGAATGATAAATGTGAAAGTTACTGTGAAATATTAGCTGTATCCTTAAGCTATAGTTAGTAACAAACAATTGATGGAGAACAAAGGCCTTACCTATTTGACATGCTTTAGCCTGTGAAGGGTAAATATGTCAATGAAAGTGCTGAGCACAATAATTCAGAAGAAGAAAAACAAATTCTTCAAGCCTCGTTTTCTTGATTACCAGTTTTCAGATTGATGTGTCTTTGACACAGAATATTTCTACTTGGCGCACATCTCAAAATATCTTGTACTAATATAGCCTTTCATTCAAATTTTTAAAAGACTTGATTCATCAGAAGGAAGTGTGTTGTAAGAGAAAGATATAGAATTCAGCAGTAGGCAGAACTGAGTTTGAAATGTGGCTTCACCATTATTAACGATATGATCTTGTGTATAATAAAATACAAATATTTGGTCTTTCTCTGCTGTTGTTGACACAGAACTCCTAAAACCTTTGGAATTGACTGTCTTTTTTATGTTAATGAGATGACTCATTGGACAGGGAGAGGCCCTAGATAGTCAAGTGATTAGAAGATTAAAACTTTCATCCCCACCCCTTGACTTCTAGAGAGAGTGGAGGGGCTGGAGATTCAGTTCAGTTACCAATAGCCAATGATTAAATCAATTACGTCCACAAAATGAAACCACCATAAAATGCCCTAAACTATGAGTTGAGGGAGGTTCTGGGTTGGTGAGCACATTGATGTCCTAGGAAGTCTGCATGCCTGGAGAGGGCATGGCATCTCTGCACGAACCCCTTCTCTTCCCTCAACACTTTGTCCAATGCATCGCTTGCATTTGGCTGTTCCTGGGTGGTGTCCTTTAAGCACAAGTATCTTCCTGAGTTCTGTGTGTCATTCTAGAGAATTACCAAACTTGATGGGGACTTGGGGGGGGGGATAATGGGAATTCCTGAATTTGTAGTTGGTGGGGCAGAAATGTGGGTCACCCCGTTTGCATCTGGTGTCTCAAGTGGGGGCAGTCTCATGGACTGAGCCTTTAACCTTTGGTATCTGTACCTACTCTGAGCTGTTGGACACCCAGTTGATGTTGAAGAATTGGAGAACTGGTGTGGAAAAACGACATGTGTTTGGTGTCAGAAAAAACAACACAGATCTTAAGGAAATTTTTGGTTTCTTTTTTTAACTACAATGAACTTTATTTTGTAATCTGTAAAAAAAAAGTTTAGGTGGGCATGGAACTAGAGAACATTATGCTAAGTGAAATAAGTCAGTCAGAGAAAGACAAATATCATATGATCTCACTTATATGTGGATTCTAAGGAACTGAATGGATGGGAGAAGTGGATGGAGATAGTCTCAGAGACACAGAGGAAGAACTGAGGGTTGTTAGTTGGGA
>NW_017731679.1:1012766-1045431 GCF_001890085.2 Hipposideros armiger
AAAAACCTCAAAGGTGGTTAGGAAGACTGAAGGGAACAGTGTATGTAAATCTCCTAGCATAGTGTTTGCTATTTAGTTGTACATAGAAGTTAACTTCCCACCCCCATTTTTCCACCTGATATCTGTGCTGTATTGTTTAGAATGTGGAAGAGAACATGGCAAAGAAAATGACTTATGATAGTTATAAATTACCTAGTGGAAGTATGGGAAGGAAAATCCTAGGAACTGTGCATGAAATGGAGAAATGTAGTTATCTTTCAAAATATATTAATAGACAGTTGAATAACAGATACACCCAAATATTAATTAATAGCTTTATAAACTAAAGGGAAAGCTCTCATACTATTCCAGTCTTGTTTCCAATAAACTGGATGAAATTATGGAGGGCTTGCCTGGAAAATATATTGGAATGGAGAACTTGTGGGTTTGATCAGTGAGTATTTCAAATAATTCTTTGGCCCAAAACCAAAAAGGTGAAATTTTCCAGAAAAAATATGTAATACCTAGCATCAACACCAAGGTTGGTTGTAGACTCCTACTCTGGGATGGTCAGAGGCTGTCCAAAGTACTGTCTCATTGCAGAGGCTACAAAGTAAGAGATGTTCACTAGGACAGAGTACCTAGAGAAGGGCAATGAGGTTGACAACAGGGTGACAGAGGATGGATTATGAAGCTGTGCCAACTAGGAAAGTGTTCAAGGAATGGAATTGTTTCACTAAGAGAACAGAAATCTTAGCTTTATTGATTTATTTAAAGGGCTGCCACATGTAAGGAGAGACAAGCTAATTCTGGTTACTCTAGAAAACAGTGGGTTTAGAACCAATGGGTTTATAATACTAAGAGGTAAAATCCAGTTCCGATTAGGAGAGACTTTTCTGATAATTAGAGTAATTCAAAAGTTGAATGGACCACCTCACAGAGTAGAGAGCTTCTCACTTCTGAAAATTTCAAGCAGAGGCTGTGTGATACAATGACAAAGAAGCTAAACAAAGCCTCCTGCAATACCCACTCTATAAATCCTCTAAATTATTTTTAAAATATTGAACCACATTAAAACCAAAGAAAGCCATTCATAATTCAGCTAACTGACAAATTAAATTTGTTTAGGTTTCTATCTTGTATTAGTTCCCCTTCCAAACAGAGGAGATCTTGACATATTACAGGGTTGAGAGAACCACTCAAGACATGTGCATCGTCAGGTTTCTTTATTGACCTCTTTCTTGAACTACCCACTTCCTCTAATTCACCAAATCACTGTCACCAGTAGTACATATCAGTGAGTAGTCATACCTAAAGAGCCTTGCTGTGAAACGTATGTTCTTTCTTGATTATCTTATAGTGTTTTCAATGTATACTTGTCTTATTATTTAGACTTTAAGAAAATGGGGAAAGAACAATTTGCTGAGGCAGACACACTGCTAGTTGCCTCTCCAGTAACCATTTCTCCCTTCTTCCTTGCTAACAGTTTCCACATTTTATGCCCTGCTTTAAGAAAGAGAATCATTTATCCGGTGTCCCTTGCAAGTAGGGACAGTAACATGATTTTTGCTAATGAGATTTAACTGGAAGTCAGCTGGGGGCTTTTCAGGGCCTGTTCTTGCCTTAGACATGGATTCACCACTGGAGCTAATACAGTTACCTTGAGACCATAAGATAAATGCTAAGAGAATTTTAGACAATAACCCCATCATTGATGAGCCATTCAACAAATATCAACAGCTACCTCCTTGGGGCTTCTTGCTATGTAAAAACAATAAACACCTATTGGATTATTTAAATCACTGCATTTATGAGCTGCTCTTAATTGAAAGTTTTCCTAATTGATCATTTGCCCATGACATTTATTTAACAGTCAATAAATATTAAGAGAGCTTTGGCTATGTGCCATATGCAGTGCTAGTCACTGGATACAAAAGTGAATGAGACATGAGCCCTTCTTTCAGAGAGATCTCAGCTTCAGTCCTAAGGTTTAAAAGAAATCAGGCAGCAGCCTAATAAGAAGAGATAAATGCTCTGATTCTTCTTTCCATTCCTTTTCCTGGGGCTGACCTGTGAGGCAGATCCACTAGAATGACTGGAGGACAGCTGAGTCAGGAGAGTGGCCTGGGATAGCTTAACAACTGAGCTCTGCTCTCGTCATGTGCTTCTCTGAGGGTTGTGGTGCTGAGATTTCGGCGGCATATATACTTGGTGATTTAGCTGTTGAGAGATAAAAGGTGTGTGTAGTGTTTACATTGATTTGATGGGAATGTTAAATAGCATTAATTTTCCGAGTACTTTATTTAGCTTTATTTATTTAAAAGGTACGTTACCACTGTAAACTGTGAAGAAGATATTTAGTGATTTCTATTTAAAAACCATGTGAATGCTCTTTGTAAGATATAGTTTTGAAGTGACAATTTATTCCCAAATAGCTTTATGGATCATGTATTAATATTTTCAGGGAAGATAATACATTTTAAAAAAAAAACTCTATGTAACCTATGTGTTTAAATAAACTGTAAACTAAGAATATTAAGAGAGATCTCAAAAAAGAAATACACAGGGCCGGATGAGTGGCGCGATGGTTAAGAACTGGCTTGGGACGCTAGAGGGCCCCAGTTTGGATCCCACATATGAGGGCCAGTGACACTGCCCTCCACAGCTAAGATGCTGAACAACAGCTCAACCTGGAGCTGGGCTGCCATGAGTCGCAAGCGACGGCATAGGCTGCAGCCCCTGTGGCAGTGGGTTGCCATGGGCTACTGTATGTAGCCAGCATCCAGCGTGAGTGGCCAGCAGCCGCAATGAGCGGCCGTCCAGAAGCCAGTGACTGATCTGCGTCGCCCGGGAACAGCACAATGATGGTGACTTGGGCCAGTGAAGCAACGTCCTCCACAACTAGACTGAAGAACAAAATGACAGCAACTTATTTGTTCCCCTTCCCCAAATTCCCAAATTCCCCAGCACCAAATGATCATCTGATGCCATTAAATGTTGGGATTTTGTGTGATCAACAAGATCTTTACTTTTCTAACTTTATTCTAATTTTATTGTAATTAGGAATAATTTTTATATTCTAAGAAGAATGAGTGTAAAGAATTGTGCACCAAGTCATGACAAATGAATTAACATAGAAACAGCAGAACCATATTTATGGTGCACATATAAATAGATCTGTATAATTATCATTAAGCATCATTAGCAGATACTGCTAAAAGGAACAGTTCTATTTATCAAATTGAAGTTGAATTTTATTACAATATATAATACAATAAGTTAGATCATATTCTAAAGAGAATGAGATAACGTTGACATTAAAGCCATTGTATTGAGTATATCTATATATTATGTATCTGTGCATTAATGCCTATTTATTTATTAAGCAGACAATGTTACATATCCAAAGCTTTGGTATCAGCAACCTAAAAGTGCTGATGCCTGGCTTCTGGGACCTTGAAAATGGAGAGAGGACTATATACTCGCTTACCCTTTTTATGTGATAGATTCCAGAATCTACTATGGAGTGATTTTTTTTTCCTGAATGAGGATGCTTGATTCTTGAATCCATGAAACCTCTATAAGAGCATCATGTAATTATATATGTTTTTTAGAGTTTGAAGTCCCTGGTTTTATTTTGAAGTGTGAAGAAATAGAGGCTTAGTGATAAAAGCATATTATTCAACTATTTTTTCAACAATAACTCTTACTTGAGGTCTAAAGATGAAGTAATGGGTCCTGCGTCATCAGCATTTAGTTCTGGGGGTGGTTCCAGTGCAGAGGAAGCAGGCAAGCTTGGTTCATGGGAAACCAAGGGAGGTAAAGGGTCCAGTGTTAAGATTGAAAGTATACATTTACAGCAATTGTGGCAGGAAGGAGTCACTGGTGATCCTCACTTGAATGGGACAGAAACCAGCTTGTAGAGGAGCAGAGAGGTGGTGAGAAAGTGCCAACATTGAATACATGCAGTCTTCTTCTTCAAAGGTGACTAGGGGCAGGGGTGTTGGGACCAAAACATAAGGCCAGTTTAGTGAATGCCAAATTCTAGGTTTTAAAAAGAATGAGAATATTTCACCTAATCAGGGGCTAGCTTGTTGCCACGTAAAAAGAAAAAAATAAAGAATGAGAATATTTCAGCTAATCAGGGGCTAGCTTGTTGCCAAGTAAAAAAAAAAATTCAATAATAATAATGATATTAATAAAGAAAAACCAGAGAGTTCCAGGAGGCCCTGATAACAAAGCACAAACATGTTACAGTTTTTGGTGAAAGGAACTCAAAATAGTTTCCTCGCTAATTTCAGCTCTTGTGAGCATGCTTCTTCTCTCGCAGCTTAGCTTTATCTGTTGTGTCAGTTAGATTTGACCTGCGAGGGAAGATCTTTGCTTTTCATTTCTGCCAGCTGCAGGAGTTTCTTGCTGGGCAAGGCTTTTGCTTCATCCTCTTTAATGGTTGACCAAAGAGATAAGTGCCGGCAGTGAAGGAGGGAATCGCCTATTCAGAAACCAGAATAATTCTGAGAGTCCATTGAATGCAGAGGCCGGACTAAGAGTCTGCCTTGGACCTTCCCTATCTGGGCTTTTATTATTCCAACAACTGGACTAAATGGGGAGGGGGGGAAAAAAGCAAGAAGGAGAAAGTTTCCTCTCCTGAGTATTGAATTTATCTTTCAGACACATACAGCAATTCTAAAGAGGAAAAGGCTATTTAAAATGTCCTAAGCAGACAACTCAAAATCTTAAACTCAGGGTTCTAATTTTAGCCCTGATTTTATTTGCAAATGTTATAGCCAGAAAGAGACTTAGGGATACTCACATAGCTGAACTCCTCCATTTTACAGATGAGAGAGTTGAGACCCAAGAGAATACAGCGACTTGCTCAAGGTAGGTGCGTTTTTCTATTCAGCATCATCTTTGCAGCATTTCCCCTCCAAAAACAAACTCAAATTCCCTGAGGTCCATCCCATTTAAATGGTAAATTTTTTATACTTATTAAAGTCCTCAAAATGTTTGTAGACAAATTTTCTAAGAAGTCAGGATGCCTTATAGTCCCTATCTCTTGTTTCACATCACTCGTAATAAGTACAGTAAGTCCCTGACTTACGAACATTCAAGTTGCGAACTTTCACAGATACCAATGGACCTCACATTACGAACATTCATAGATGTGAACAAATCACGGAAGTAGCTCACATGTCTGCCGGACATTGTCACAGTTGTGCTGCTGTGTGCTTACTGTACAGTGTGATAGTGTACAGTAGTACAGTGCTCAATCAGAGCCCAGGATGTCCAGAAGCAAGAAGAAAAGCAGTGGTGATGTGGAGGGGACTGCTAGGAAGCGCAAAGCAATAACCATGGGAAAAAAAGTGAATATAATTGAGAGATTGGACCGAAGCAAAAAGATGGTAGACGTCATTCATTCTTATAACATGAATCGTTCAACCATTGGCTTTACATTGTATACTGTATTTGTGTCAAAGGTGTATAAGACTCACTTTTTCGGACTTACAAAGGAATCCAACTTACGAATGTTCTCCTGGAATGGAACTCGTTCATAAGTCGGGGACTTAACTGTAAGAAACATGGGATCCTGGGGGCAGTTAATATTCAGAAGATAAGGCCTGACTTGTTCAAGATAAAAAGCAATTGAGAACAAGAGCTGGAAACAAATCTATATTTAACAGAAGAGTGCCTTTCTAGAGTATACCCAGCAAGGGTGAAGCTTTAGATGTGGGGAATCACTGTTATTAATCACATTATATGTAGGTTTCAAAAATGATGACATACTTGGCTATACAGAATTTTGAGCCAGTTTATTTCCTTACCCTCATCTTCCTGTTTTCAGGTCAAATCAAGACTAAACAATGCCGTGCATATTTTTGCTTTGAAATGATTTCACTGTTGTAACTTAAGTCTTCTATTTGCCATCTTGTATCACATAAGCAAGCAAACAATCAAACAGATCAATAAAAGGCTGATCTCTAATTCTCACCTCTTTTGCTGTGATATAAATCCTGTTTTCTGTTCTGTCTTCAATTGGACAGGAAACAGTGTCTCCATAAATCATTTAGTCTTCACCTGGACTTGGCCGGGATGGAGTGCAGGTTCCCTTCTCAGACACAGAGCATTCATTTGTACTTTGCTTGACTGTTTCTTGATGAACTATAGTTCTTAAATCTTTCTATTCTTTTTTTCTAATATATCCTAGCATTTTACCCTAAAAGCCAATATTTTGTTATTTTTGTTTCATGATTCCTCTTAACAACTTCCCCTTGGTTTAAATGGAGGGTGTGTCATGGGATTAAAACCACTAAGAGTTGGGACGAGGGCATCAGTTGTAGGACCTGGAAGAATTTGTCATCTTAGGTAAAAAAATAAGAAGAAAACCTTGCTATAGAATGAAAAATAAACAAAAAAATAATAATTCCGGAAAAGTCATACAATGATTTGAGATTTGTGAAGCTTTAGCAGTGTAAGTGGACATTCCACTTAAAGAGAAGGTACCGAGCAGAAGATACGAGTATAATTGGTAGATAATTCTTCATTTTTGACTTAAACTGTAATTTCCTCCAGCATACACTCAGTAGAAACATACTGGTGATGGCTTCTGTTGAGAGAGCAGTTTTGGTTTTTTCCTGCCTCATTCTTACATTAAAAGGTCATTTCCAACCACTAGAAAGACAATCTTTAAATGGCATTCTCGTATTTATTTTCAGTAGTATATCTGTGATCTTTCCAAATTATTCATGAAAAGTAAAACATCAACATTATGAAGTATGGGATTTTCTTTATTTCCTTTTTTAAAGAGTTTTTAAGTAGCAATGGCTCCCAATTCTATAGTGTGGCTTTGGGCGGATAATTACTGTAGAAAACTGCAGACCTTTTTTTCCCCCTGTAGGGTGATTGATTTTAACCTTTCTCCTCTGCCAAACCTTTGTTCTGTGCATGACATTTCAACCCCCACCACTTCCTATGTTCTATTTTGCTAAAGAAAATTGCATTTTCTATTTCTGGATAAAGCATGGTTGTTTGTGTCAGTCAATTTAACACAATATACCAGTTCTTATTTGTGCAGAGGAAGCACTAATACGATTCCAGCAGGAGATGGGTCCTGAGCCCATGACCAAGCCTCCCATTGGGCCCGGAAGACAGAAGCCACAGTAATCCATTACCGACAAGGCTTCTTAATGGTGATGTAGCACCTTTTTGTCTCAGAGACCTCTTGGTAGTATGAAGTCCCCTTTCCTGCCCTGTACACACTCATCCTGCAAATGATGCGAAAATGGGTGTGTGGTGTAATGGAAAGGGCAGGTACTTTGGAGAGTCCGACCTAACTTTTGATCCCTGCTCTGCTGTTTACCAGCCCTGAACCATTAAAAATATTACTTACATATCCTTTCTGAGCCCCTGGTTCCTTATTGAAAATGGGGATAAAGATACAGTTGCTAACATGCAAGGTCAGTGCAAGAATGAAATAAGATAGTGAACCTCTTAACACACTGCATGTCCATGGGAGGCACTCAATAAATATTAATAGCCATTACGATGAAATAGCTCCTATTTAGGAAATAGGAAAGAACATACTGCATTTTGATGAGTAAGCAGTTCTTATTATGCAGTGTCATTTGGTTAAAAATATGGTTATGGACCTCCTGTCTTTTTGTTCCATAGAGTAAGTAGATCAGCTGTGGGAAAAGTTTAAAATATTTGGTTTCACTGCTATGTATGCCTTCATTCATTAGGCGATCATTTAGTGAATGCTTACTGGATGCTGTGCACTGTTCTGGACCCCTGAGCCTAGAAGAAGAAACAAAGAGCAGTGTGATGGAAAGGAAAGAACACGGGCTCTAGCATAGGCAGACATCGCTTCCCATTCCAGCCCTGCTATTTAATAACTATAATATATGACTTGGGCAGGTTATTTCACTTCTCTGAGCCTAGATTCTGGATCTCAAAAATGTGGATAACATTGCATGTTTCACAAGCCTATGATAATAGATATAAAGCAGTTTTAACCTGGGGTGTTATTCAGAATACTTACGAACCAGTATGGTAAGGGCACTCACTTATCAGAAAGAACCAGCTATAGAAAACTAATAAACTGGTCTGTACGCATATCAGCATGTCAGTGGAGTATGAGCCCTGCCAGAACAGGACCGAGAATACAGTGGTAAAGAGCCCAGGTTTTAGTTTGGGGGTGAGGAGTTGTATTGTTTCTATTTTTTATTTTCTGTATATTATGATGTTGTGACACCTTAAAAACCTTTCTGGCTGCGGAGAGACTGACCCTTTGGGGACTAGCCCATTCTTAGAGATAGCAATGGGCTCAGCCAAGAACACGCCTTTGATAAGCATAAATTTGATAAGCAAACTAACCAATCTAGAGTCAGGCCTCCTCTGTCTGGCTTTTATACCTCAGGAGGCAGCATTCCTCTGCACTAATCATCCCAGAGCCCCAGGCAGCTAGGATCTACCCTCAGAGCTTAAAGCCTGAAGAAATTATCCACCCTAGCCAATCCAGAAACATTCGTCCTGCCCTACCTTCCCTTTCCTGAAGAAACCTCAATAATGACTCTGACCTACACTTTCCCCTGCTCCTGTCTCCTGCCTCCTGACTAAAACCTGGCCCTTCCCCTGTTACCCTGTGAAATGGGGCAATGCCTCCCATTTCTAGGACTTATAAGAAACTTTGTTTCCTGAGCCTGTCTCTGTCTCCTGTCATGGCCACACCTGACTGATCATCACATAAAACAGGGATCAGCAAACTTTTGAGACGGAAAAGCCAATCCTGTCCCGCACAACAATTTAAAAATTATTCAAGAGCCATAAAACAAATGAAATCACCATTATGTGAATAATATCCTTTAAAAATTTTATAAATGAAACTACGATAGTTTTATTTTCATTTTCAATTCTATCAGAGCCACATGTACGTACCCAAAGAACTGCATGTGGCTCTTGAGCTGCAGTTTGCCCACCCCTGACATAAAAGAACATAAAACAGAAGTGGACAGAGGGACAACCATACAGACGATCGCCATACAGTTTGAAATGTGCTATGATAAAAGCAAAGTACAAGAGTACAGTATAGGGGGCTGCTAAATCTAACCAGGGGGACTCAGGAATGGGAAAGAACAGGAGATAACATTTGAGCTGAGTGTTGAAGGGTGAGTGGGAGGGTCTGTCGGGGCTGAGATCCTCCATGGAGAGGGAAGAGCACTTACCACGGCATGAACATTCACACATGTATGATGTGTTTCAGGAGGTATAGGGGATGAGGGGCTGGGAGGGGGTTTGGAGGCTGGGTAAAGGATCACTGGAGATGTAGGCAAGGGCTTAATCTTGAAGGACCTTCCACACCATGCTGTTGTAGTGTGAGGAGTCATTGGAAAGGGGGAGATATGGGCTGGAGGAAAACCAGTGAGCAATGTGTCTGTGTTGGTCAGTGAGAGATATGAGGACCTGGACAAGGGGTATCTCACAGCAGGAGAGGACAGATCATCAGATGCATTAGACATGGACTAGATGGACTGTGTCAGTGACTGGGTAGAGGGGTGAGGGAAGGAAGCAGCTGAAGACAACTTCTGGGTTTTTATCTTGAGTGACAGGTACATATAAGGGATCCCAGAAGAGAGAATGGTTTTAGGATGAAGCGTTTCCTATTGTTTGTGTAACTGTGTCACTCTCCTGCCTGCCAGGTCAAGTAAGGCTTTTTTATTTTTTATTTTATTTATTTATTTATTTATTTTGGTCTCACAGCTGTAAATATTTCATGCCAATGGCCATGTTTTCGTTTTATTTTGGGAATGGCACTGTAACTGGTTTTTCAGTTTAAATTACTCAGGAGCAGAAGGGCCATTTTTGTCTTCAGGGATATGTTTGGTGCTGAAGATGGTAGACAGTTGGGTGTGGGTGATGACTGATTGTGCCTGAGGTCTTACAGCTTAGAAGTAACATCTTGTCATTTGAGGATAACACTGCCAAAGGTGTGTGGGTGTATCTTTGAAGAAACAAAACAAAAAAAAAGCATGACCAGCAATCTGATCTATGCTAGTGCCTATAAAAATCATTATTTTATGTATTGCTTTAACTCTTGTGGAACTGTCTTATTGACCTCAGAGATGGCCCCTGTGTTCAAAGTAAACTGCCCCACTGCTCTCGGGGTGGATGGCCAGGCTGTCAGTCGATTTGGGGTGCTGGGTAGGAAGGGCACTGTCCTATTATACCGATTCACTTAAAATGTTGCTTTTGTGTTTCCACTCTCTCCTCCCTGGCAGTAGTTAGTAATCAGCCACTCCTGGGGCTATGGAGCTCAGCAAGCCCCTGGCCATGTGTCTCAGTGTGCATCATTTTAGAACCCTGGAGGCTGCACACAAGCCAAGCTTTACATCCCCTTACTGCTCTGCTGGTACTGAAATAACTTCAATGGGAGAAGAGATTTATAAGAGGATTTCTTTCTTATCAAAACAGGTGCCCATCCAACTTTTTAATTCTAAAGAGGTTGGCAGTGGTGTGTGGAACTCTCTTGACAACACACTTTTCAGTCGTTTCAAGTTTCTATTTTTTAAAAAAACTATCAAGAGCCAAGTGCTTTGTACCCATCATATATTTACTAGTATAAACGACCACTATAGGCTACGTATATTGAGTTTTACGTATGTCAGGCCTTGAGCTAAGCATTTTGCACAGATAATCTGAATTCATTTTCACAAAAACCCCATGAGGTAGGACCATGATTACTGCAGTTCTCAGATAAGGAAGCTGGGGCATAGAGAAGTAAAGTCACTTGCTCGTGTTCACTCAGCTATAAGTGTCTGGGCCAATCATCACGTTGTACAACCCTTCAAGGTAAATAAATATAAACATTACCAAATTTAAAGGAGATGAACTGATGCTTAGAAAGACTTAGAATCCAGAACTTAATTCTCTCTGACTGGAACACCATGTTGTTCTCCCAGGTTATTAGGTGCCTCTGGTTATACCTTGGGGACAAAGCATTACTTCATGTGAATTGCTTTATCACACACTGACACTGAATCCTGGGGCCTTCAGAGTGAGCTGAAGAAAGTGGTATTGGTTTATGGTGTGGTAGTGCTTCTGGTCTTACATCTGATTGCACCATTATTTCTCACCCTTGATGGTAGAAGCTACATAAAATGAGAATATTTGCATAATAAATTATTAACTATTAAATCCCAGAGTCACTTTGGGCTTGTAACATTGCTGACTCTTCACTGTATATGAAAAGCTACACCATTAAGGCCGATATATGGGAAGATTTTTACCTCCTTCTCTGGAGTTTACACTCTTCAGAGAAATACAGGACAGCTACTTATTTTTATATTTATGCTAAATGTATATACACACAGAGTGTAGAAACATAAAAACAATACATGGTTTAGAAGAATTTCCATAAGTGATCTGGGCATCTCCAGATGTAGAGATCGCATGGCTGCTAATGACATGGGTTCCTTGGGAGACATCAGAGCCGTGCTCAGAACATGTGCGGTGAGGGGCTCTTAGGGATGGGTGCCATTTTTATATTCACACTCTATTGTTTTTCAGTCTCATTCATTATAAACAATTGCATTTTCAAGAAGGTTGACAGAACAGGACAGAGTAAAAGTCAGTTGTAGGATCCAGCCTGCCCTGTTGAGTTAAACTAGCCAAAAGCACAGATCTGTATCATACAGCAAATTTAACACACATAGCAGAATTTGAGGCTCAAGCTCTGGAGTCAGAAATATGTAGACGATGGCATAGAATCAGCTCCCAAGGACCTCAACCACCTCTCTTGCTAATCAAGTGGAAAGGATAAAAAATGAAAAGTGAAGAGGGACAAGACGAAGGAAGAATGGACCTGAGAGTTATCAGACTATCTACATGCCAGGGTTGTGGTTTCATACCATCTTCACAACTCGGGGGGAGCAGATACTATTCTTAATTCCATGTTGTAGATGGGGAAACTGAGGTTTCAGAGGTTAAGCGATTTGTCCAAGGTCATGCAGCTAGGAAGTGGAAGTGGTATACTCAGAATCTGTGTTGAGCTTTTTCTGATGCAAGGAAAGGCTTGTCCCCTTTCTACCCTAGTGTCAAGCTTTCCTGAAAGACTCCGAATCACTACCAAATGGTATTTGCAGTCTCTGGGTACATCCTGCATTGATATTTGGCAGGAACCGTGGAAACCTAAGGTGAGCACTGTGACCAGAGCCAGCTGAGGACTCCTCAGTTTTTTCGCCTTCTGGGCTGCTGGGAGATAAGCACAGTCCTCGCTTCACACACCAGGCTCCATTTGTTCTTTGTACCACAGTGCAGTCCCAGTGCCTACAGTGCAGAACACAATTAATTTTCCCAATATTCTCTAATTTTTGTCATGAACTGAATACAGCCAGAGAGACGATGCCAGGATCGCATCAAGAACTTATGCTTGTGTCTGTGTGGAGGGATGTGCAGTTGCCATAGCAGCAATCAATCTGCTAAATAAGTGGCAACATAAACTGATTCAAAGGCAAAGACTGATTTGGGTCAGAGAATCGCACTCTATAAAAAAAGACTTCTCTGTGACTTCGGAGGATTTTTTAGCTTTTATGGATGGCTGTAGAAATGCAGAATGAGTGATGGCTCAGATGCAAGAGGGGTGTGTGTGTCTCAAGAGATGAGCAGTATGCTGTTTCTGGGCAGTTAGAATGGGGGAGTCCGTGGAACACGCTGTAAAACTGCTCTTCTGCTGCATATCAGTTGCCAGAGACTTAGAACCAGCAACAAACATAATAGCATCCAGGTATTGACTTCTCCCCCATGTCCTGGGCTGCCTTTCAGTTATTTCCACCCGTTTGGTCAACAGTCCTGCCAAATGGGAGGTATCACCACCTTTCCATAGATGTATAACATCGGTTAATATGCTCAGAGTCATGTAACCACCCAGGGTGATTCCAGATTCTAACTGAGATCTGCTTGATACAGATTCCATGCCCTCTTCACCCTGCCACACAGCTTCTCTTCCTTGGACTTTCTCAAAAGGAAAGGACACTTCTTCTTGGCCACTCGCGTGACAAGGACTGTAGTATTCTACATTCTAACTATTCCATGTTAGTTTCTGATTCTGCTCTGTGTTTTGTGGAATGCTACCAATTAGTTTTAATCCAACACAAAAACTAAGTCTTAGAGCAAGAGGGCTTGGCATTCCCAGAGGTAGCCCTGACCAGATTTGGGGTGATTCATGGTGTCAAGCTGAAAGAGGGGGGGGTGTAAAGCTATCTTTTTTCTTTTCCTCAGATTTTTAGAAGGGTACCAGATAGTCTATTGTCTCCATTTTGATCTAGCTTAGCTCTTGGGTGAACTTGGGTTAGGGAGAAAGCATTTCTGAACTGTGATAAGAGGTGGCATGCTGTAAAGCAGAAAGCACAGGCTTGATAGTCTATGTTGGGTGATGAGCTCTGCCACGTTCTAGCTGTGTGATCTTGGGCATTTTATTTGTATTCTTTTGGCTGCTGTTCTCAGCTCTATAAAATGGGGATGATGACGACGATCGTGGTGGTGGTGGTGATGGTAATACCACCTAACTCTCAGTTGCCTAGAATGCTTTTTGGAGTGAGTCAGAGGTAAAAATTGCGTCACTTAAGCTTGAGGAATAAAGATACCTCCAGATTCCTCTGCATCATGGAGTATATTCCCCCATCCATGTATCTCAATTATTTGTTTATTTTTGTTAGTTTGCTTGGTAGCCCTGAATTAAATGGTTGTGAAATGAATGAAACCTAAGATAGCACTTAACAGAGTACCGGTCATATTGCTAGGGTTCAATAAGTGTTAGTTTCCTATTGCAACAAAGCCTAAACATTAGGTAATCCTTCATCTTTAGATCTAGTTTTTAGTCTCTAGACTCAGTACTACAGAGGAGCTTGATCCCCAGAAGCCTGGAGGAAGGAGATTTAGACTTGCCTTTATGTTTTCTGTTCCTCATTTTTTACTCTGACTGAAAGTCAGGTGGTAAGGCAAGCTCTTTGGACTGAATTCCTGTCTGGAGGCCTTACCTTTCCAGGGCCCCCCACCACAGAGCTGGGTCAGGAATGCTGGCAGTGAACTTTATGCAATGTGCAATTTGCCTTAGCTGTGCCAGCTGGAATACACCTCTAGGAGCTGAGTAGGTGAGTTCATTTGGAGGATCCTACTGTTCTTTGGCCTCTCAGCTAAAAGGACGGTGATTTCTGGTGAAAATACAGCCTTCAAGCCAGCTTTTTTCACATGGACTGTCAGTGGTTTATGAACATCATACAGGCAGGGCTGGGCTGCATTTTGAGCTACTGACCTAGAGGTGCAAGTTCTGCCCATCCCTTCTCATCATTCTTCCCCATGAAGTGGTATTTTTGCATTGAACTATAGCCCCTCTACTGGTTTTCTGTGCACGGCACTGCTGTAATTTGTGGCTTCAAAATAACTGCTCAGTTTTGTTTTTTTTCCCCTGTGTGTGGACATTGATTTTTTTTTTAAACCTGTGCCTGCTATCTGAATATCTCTAAATTAGACTACTTGCGCAAATCTACCAATTGACTTTAATGGATTGAATCCAAGTCTGCGACTATGTTGGAGGGGAAATGAGATTTTGTGGCCTCCCAAGTTACTCTCAGCACTTTTGTCTGAATGCAGACACATTTCCCAAATTCAAGATACAAAGGTAGGCAAGAGTTGCTGAGAGCCTGGAGGCAGGACATAATCATCACGCAGGTAAATGATCTCTGACCTGAGAAAGTGGGAGCAGTAAATGAAATGTTAGTCTACTTCACTAGGAGGTCTGTACACTAGGGTGCCACACCAGCCTGCTTCTCTGATTACAGTTGGAGTCAAAGCTCCCATTCATGCCTTCCTTTTCTTTTGTTTTTTTTCTTTTTATATTCTAGTTAGCGATGGTTTACTTCAGCTTCTCTGTGTTCTACCAGGTAAGCCCTAAATTGGCTACCAAGACAGAGTACAAATGAAAGGGAAGCGGCAGTGAGAAAGTGGACACACCCAATGCCTAATAAGGTTGAAAATTGCTCCTCTCTTCTTGCCTGTGTCATTCCTCTCCTGGCAGCTGTGTTGAGCTTTGCATGACAGGGAACCAGTAACTTACCAGGTTGAATCCCTGGGCAATCCCAAGTAAAACTGTGTAGGGGACAAAGCGTGCTATTTGAGTTTATCCTCTCCTCATCTTACCTCGCTGCTCAAGTTATAGAGCACATCTGGGCTCCTCTACATGCAAAAAGATTGGGTCACCTTTGTCAGGTTTACTATATGCCACCCACTGTTCTAAGTACTATCTATGGATCATCTTATGATTGTCTTGTAAAAACCCTAAAAAGAAACTAATATCATCTCCATTGACAGGTGAACAAGCTGAAGCAACAGAGAAGTACAGTACTTGTCTGAAGATCACACAGCCACAAAGAAGTGGGAATAGGATTCGAACCCAGGCAGTTTGCCTTGACAACATTCTTACATTAGTTTCTAATTATGAAAGCATTCTGTGTTCACTGTGGAAGACCTAGAAAGTAATAAAACACATACAGAGAAAATAAAACCATGCACTCTCTCTACTACTCTGATTAAACCACAATTAGAACATTTTGTTGGGCTGGCTGAGTGGCTCAGTTGGTTAAGAGCTCGCTCAAGAGTGCGAGCTCTGAGCAACAGCTGTTCAAGTCTCGGCCCGAGCTGAGCTGCCACTGTGCTGCCAACAGGTGGCAGGATGGCTCAGCTAAAAAAAAAAAAAGAACATTTTGTTGCATTTCATTCTATTGTTTTATCAAAATATATACAAATGTCATATATATGTATATATATACATACCTACATACCTACATATATAGTTGAGCTCATATATTAGCTATAGTAACTTGCTCTTTTTTAGTCAACATTTTAAGTGAACATGCCGTTGTTATAAATTTTTCCTTTGGCTCAGGCCTGATGTAATTAATCATCCCCCTATTGTTGGACATGTAGATATTTCTAATATTTACCTTTTAACTGTGAAATACAAGCCTATTTTGCTTAAGGGGGAAAATGAATGTTTTTAAGGTGTAAAGGCAAGAAGGAGTGGCATTTTAGAGGTCAAAGTTCCTTTGATCCAAGTTTATTTTCCTTTTTCCATTTGTCAGTTTTACTTTTTATTTGTATACATTTTCTAAAACTTCTATTCCTCAAGTCTGCTTTCCTTTTACATCTCTACTTGTAAAAAAAGTATAATTCAGCCTTAACACTGACTATAATCTATAAAGCAAATCTTATTTTAGGGCTGCAGTGGACTGCTTTTGATGGCATATTTTTGGGAGTTTCTGAAGAATGTTTATAGTGTTCTCCTGTCTCCAGTTAGATTTGCACTGGAAAGCTCAGGAAGCTCCAAGTTTTCAACTCAATCATGCACCTATTGTTTGAAATCTTTGAGTGTGTGTGTATTTGCACATGTGTGTGTACCAGGTACTCAACTGGCCAAGGGAAGTGAAGAGCTGAGTCATACACGGTTCTCATCATCAAGGACCCTACAAGTCTAGCCAAGGATAAGAATGAAGAGCAATGATTATAACTTTAATGATCAGTGTGATGATAAATGTGGTTAATGGTCATAAAGGGTTATGGGAACCCAGGTTAAGAAGCATGTCTCCTTGGGAGAACAGGTATCAGTCAAAACTATGGATAAACAAGATATTTTTAAGCTTAGCCTGGAAGGACAATTATGAATTTTTGAAGTACATAGGGTGGGGGAAGGGCCTACCCTACAGAAGGAAAATTATGCATAAAGACATAGAGATGAGGCCTGTTCAGGATACACACGTAATTCAGGATGGGTCAAGCAGAGGATAGCTAGTGATTAAAGATGACGTTAAACAGATAGGCAGTAATGAGATCACAGTGAGTGAGGTGCTAGAGGTTTGGGACTTTATTCTATAGACACTGATACATGAATGAGGTATTTAAGCAAAGGAGGGACTTGACTGCAACTCTTGGGAGCTCACAAGCTTGGAAGGGGCACTACTAGTTGGGCTACCCTTACTCATCTTTCCTTCTGTCCGCTTCCTGTTTTATAACCTGGGCCCTCTTCACTGCCCTGGCCTCTGGAAAGTCATTTAAATACTTTACAATATCTGACTCTAAAGCTTCTCCACTATCAGTGTCTAGGTCATTTGCAGCACCCCATTCATGGCCTGCAACATGGTGGTCTGCCCTGGAGGATGCTGTTTCATTTCTGTCTTTGGTGAGTATTGTTTAGGTTTGATCAGCTGCTGTGCAAATAACACCCAAAGCTCAGTCACTTGATGCATTCGCTCCTGCATCAGTCACTTGATGCATCTGCATTCACAGATGTGGAGGGAGAAGTGTGATGGTTGTGCTCATGCAGTCATTCTTGGTGCCAGGTTCCCCTGGGAATCCCACTCATATTTCATTGGCCAGAACTCAGTCTCAAGGCCACACCTGATCCATCAGAATGTGGGAACAGAAGGTGGCCCTCAGAAGAAGAAATGGAGTTTGGCAAACACCCAACTCTAGTGTACATGCATATGACTATAGTTATAAAAGACTTTCACTTTTAAGGGTGATGTCACCAAAACCACAAGTCAGGCCTTCTGGTTTGGGGATATCCCATTCTCATAACTATTTAATCATTTACGAAATTTACCTAATTCAGTTTGGGTTTATAGTCTGGCTCGTTGGCCTAGAGTTTCTATGTTTGCTCCTTATCCAGAGTGCATTTTTCATCTTGGTCACTACTTGGTAAAGCTCTTACAGAGTAAAAGTATTTATACCTTCCACTTTCACTCGGTTGTAGAAGTGATGATTGTGACTCAACCTTCAAATTGTAAATGCAAAATCTTATAATCTTTCAAAATATTTTCCCTACTAATTTAGTGAAACCTTAAAAAGACTATGGTAAATCAGAAGCCTGTGAAAGGTAAAAAAATAGTAAGACATGTTCAGATTACGCTTGTAATAGAAAAAAACTGCAAAAATTATTTTCAGTTTGATTTTATTTATCTTTTTTATCTATTTTTTTTAGCTGAGCCATCTTGCCACCTGTTGGCAGCTCAGTGGCAGCTCAGCTGGGGCCGGGACTCAAACCGCTGTTGCTCAGAGATCGCACTCTTGCGCGAGCTCTTAACCAACTGAGCCACTCGGCAGGTCCCTGATTTTATTTATCTTTATGGAAGTATGACTTGGCTGTGCCTTTTTTCCTACTCTCCATGTATAACACTTTCTGTTTGTACTCTGTTCCCCACCAAACTGATTAGTCTGTCATACAAGTCATATACTACTTTGTTTTGCTCTGTCACCTCCATACCTGCTTTATTTAATTCTATGCATTCAGGAATGTGTTATGGAGAACATAACTGGCACTGCCAATAGACCAGCAATGAGATTGCATCTGTGTGTGTGTGTGTGTGTGTGTGTGTGTGTATGTGTGTGTAAGAAGAAAGAGATGCTGCTGGGTAAGGAAATATATTTTAGTTTCAAATTACACAGGAATAGTTGTAAACCCCAAGGATAGGAGTTGTTAAAAGATAAAATATACTTTGGTAATATCATTTAACAATTAATAGTCAGTTTTTTTTGTTTTTTTTTGGTTTCTCCCTTCATCCCTGTAACCCTGCCTCTCCCCTTTTCTCTGGCAGCCCATTGGTCTAGGAGAGTCCAACTGAGAGACAAAACACTGGGCAACCCTTTGCCACTAGCATAACTTCCCCACTAAAACAGGTTGTTAACTCTTATTCTTCCTTCAGATCTCAACTCAAAGACACTGACTTGAAGAGGGCTTTCCTGACCAATGAGGCTCAGCTTGGAGCTCCTGTGGTTCACTTCCTTGGCATTCACATTCCCTATCCAGTACTGAACACTCTTCATTGTATCATAGTACTCTTAAAATTATCTTCCAGCAAATTTCCCATTGTATCCTGGTACCTAGCACAATTTATGGCACATGGTTGACATTCAACAAATATCTGTTTGAATGAATGAATGAATAAATGCATAGTGTAAACAGGACGGACTTTGGAAACAGGTAAACCTGGGGTTCTACTTTGACTGCTGATTCCTCGCTTCAGGCTTGTGGGTAATTTATTTAATCTTTTTATGACCCAATCACCATCACTGAAAAATAAAGATGATAGGTCCTAATTGCATGTTTGTTCTAAGAATGAAGCGAGACAATGTACATGTAGCTCCTAGGAGAATTCCTATCACATGCATGCAAATTAAATGTCAGTGTTATAGTCCTTAGGGATCAGTGGAGGATTTGGAGCTGGGGAGTGACGGAATGGAAGTTGTGCTTTATGAAAGATGAATCTGGTGGCATGGGGCAGAAGAGATGAGAAAGGGAGTGGAGAAATGGCTGCAGTATTCTTAGTATGTGGTGATGGGGTCTGAGCTTGTTTAGTTATAGTTATATTCCCAGATGCCATCTCTGGGTGGGGTGGTTCACTTTGTTGAACTATTTAAGTGGCAGATGAATGTGACAAACACTCAATGAGCTGCCTTACCGAGCTGCTTGCCATTTTGCCAACAGGTGCTGGCTTGGGTTAGTCAGCCTGATAGCCAAATGAGGAATAGTGACTCATTTATATCCTCTTTGAAAATGGGTTTATTTTAGGGATATATGAAACAGGAAGGCTGTGAGGATCTAGGACAGTTCTTCTCTCCCTCTTACCACTTCACTGTCATGGTCAGCCTGCTTCTCTCTGTATATTTATTTACTTTATTATTTTTTTCTTGCTGATGACTTTCCAAACTTTTCTAGTACAAATCCCACAGAGTAGCTATCTGTCTTAGTTACCATCATTCCATTTACAGTGTCTTTTGTGCTAGACCAGCTCATGCATCCTCTGCCTGGCTGGGAATGAACATCTTTTGGGCCTATTCTTCTCCCTTACAAGCAAAAACTAGAAAGGGACATCGGGGATGGTAGATAGCATGACTGGCATGCTCAGGGCAGAGCAGCTGAAAGGGCAACACAACTTCTCTGGTGCTATTGGAAAAACTGATCCTATCTGTTGGTATAAACATAGGCCTGGTATGATGGCAGGGGCTCAGTGACAATAGCAAGAAAAGAACATGGCTTCAGGAACAACTGACAGGGAGGTAAATAGGAAATCATCAGACAGAGTGCTCCATGAAAAATGCAGTTAGTAATTCAAGGAATAATTATGGGTGCCTTCACTGTGCCAAGCACTGTGCTAGATGCTGAAAATACAGTGGTTGACAAGATAGAGTCCCGGCCCTTGTGAAACTTACACTCTAGTGTGGGGAGGCATGAAAAGATAAGCAAATAAATATGTAACATAATAACAAGTGGAGATAAGCCTATAAAAACAAATATAGTAGCATAAGGCACCACTGGGTATGGTAGATCATCAATCCTATTACTCTTCCACGTGGACGAAGAGATAGATTGTATTTCCTAACCTCCCAGCTGTGACCATGGGAGTGAGTTCTGGCTGTTGGAATGTGGGAAGAAATGATGTGTCCCGTTTCCAAGCCTGGCCCATAAAAACTTCCCATTCATGCTCCTCTGTTCTCGTTTTGGCTGGCTCAGATGAAGACAACTCCTGGGGCAACCTGGGGCATCCTTTGTTAAACATTGTGGGGCCATAGGATGGGACCCCTGAATCACTGCATAGAGGAAAGCTGCCCTGCTAGGAATGCCTACAATTTATGGTTATCTAAGTGAAAAATAAACTGTAATTTCATTACACTAGGTGTCCTCAAAGTGGGGGCCTTCAGTAAGCAGCACCAGCATCACTTGGGATCTTGTTATAAATGGAAATTCTTGGACCCCACCCCAGACACACTGAAATAGGAACTTGGAAGGGTGGGCCCAGCTATCTGGGTTTTACCAAGCTCTCCAGGTGATTCTGGCACACACTAAAGCTTAGAACGATTCTAAACCACATCTGTTACATCAGCAAGCATTATCTTAATTAATACAGAGAATAATTTAAATGGTGGGAGTGGGGTTAACAATTTGAAATGGAGTGGCCAGAGAAAGCCATTCTGAGGACATGACATTTTAATTAAGGGAGGGAGGGAGATAGGGGAGATGGTTTTAAGCTCTGGAATGCAATTGCAGTGAACTTGAGGAGGAAACAAATCTGATATATTGGCATTAAAAAAGGAGACCAATATGGCCAGAGTAGAACGATTATAGGGAAAGGGCAGAACATGAGATCAGAGAAGAAAACTGGGGCCAGATCACATAAGGTCTAAGAGGCCTTAGGCAGGGTAATTTTTTTTTGGCTTTTTTTATTGTGGTAAAATATACATAACATAAAATTTACCATTGTAACCATTTTAAGTGTATAATTAAGTAGCATCAAGTGCATTCACAATGTTGTGCAACCATCATCACTATCCATTTCCAGAACTTTTCATTATCCCAAACAGGAACTCTGTACCCATTAAACCATAATTCCCCACTCCCCACTCTCTCCCAGCCCCTGGGAACCTCTGTTCTCTTTTCTCTTTTCTGTCTCCATGAATTTTATTTGCTCTTTTGCATCTGGCTTATTTCACTTGGCATTAATGTTTTCAAGGTTCATCCATGTTGTACTATGCGTCAGAATTTTCTTCTTCTTTAAGGCTGAGTACTATTCCACTGTATGGCTATACCACTTTCTGTTTACCCATTCATCTGCTGATGGACCCTTGGGCTGTTTCCCCCTCTTTGGCTATTGTGGATAATGCTGTTATGAACATTGATGCACAAACATCTCTGTGGGTCTCTGCTTTCAGTTCTTTTGAGCCAACAGACTACGTGAGAGCTCTGATGCTGTGTACTGAGGAGGTGCATAGGGTCTCACCTGGTCAAGGCACTCACTCCAGTGAGGAAGGAGACAAGAAAGGATCCATTGTGACCTATGGGAGTGATGGGATATGCTCATGGAAAGCACCTAGAAGGATCACCAGGCGGTGTCAGGGGAGGCTTCCTTCCTGGAGGCGGCATGGCTGAGCTCAGTCTGAAAGAAAAAACAGGAATTAGTCAGCTGAAGAAGAGGGGGAGGGGCATTCTTGGTAGATGGCATGTCAAAGCAAAGAAGCATAAGTGTGTGGTCCTGTGGAGAAGTCCAGGCTGGACCAGGATGAATGAGGTATAGAGGGTGAGATGGGAGGGGTGGTAAGAAATGAGGCTTGGGCTGGCCGAGTGGCGTGGTGGTTAAGAGCTGGCTTGGGACGCCAGAGGGTCCCGGTTCGGATCCCACATATGAGGGCCAGTGACACTGCCCTCTACAGCTAAGATGCTGAACAACAGCTCAAGCTGGAGCTGGGCTGCCGTGAGTCGCCCGAGATGGCATAGGCTGCAGTTCCCTGCTGCAGTGGGTTGCCATGGGCTACCGTGTGTGGCCGGCAGCCTGCGTGAGCAGCCAGCAGCCACTGTGAGCAGCTGTCCAGAAGCCGGCAACTGATCTGCCTCACTCGGGAAGAGCACAATGATGGTGCCAACTTGGGCCAGTGAAGCAACGTTCTCCACAACTAGACTGAAGAACAAAATGACAGCAACTTGTCTGTTCCCCCTCCCCCAATTCCCCTATAAAAATCTTAAAAATAAAAAAAAGAGAAAGAAATGAGCCTGAAGAGACAAGCAAGGGCCTGGCTGCAGAGGACCTGGCAAGAGATGCTAGGGAGCCTGACACCAGTCCCTTAGGGCAGTGGTTCTTAACCTTGACTGCATTTGAGAATCACTCAACAGCTTTCAAAACACTCTAAAGCAGAGCCGGAATTCCACCCCCACGGAATCTGGCTTAATTGGTCTGGGTTGGGGCCAGGACACTGCATTTCTGAAATTTCCCCAGGTATTTCCAGAGTGCAGCCAGGGCTGAGAAGCACTGCCTCAGGCCATGGGGAAGCTCTGGGAAGGCTTTAAGCAAGGGAGTCAGTCACAAGATCCGTTTCTTTCTTAACCCCTTGCACATATTTCAGTGCAAAGTGTGGCTGAGGAGGTCTTTGGGGAAAGAGACCCTTCTCTCTTCTCTGAGATTCCATTTGTTCCACTATACAATGCTCACAAACCTCAAGGGCTGTTGTAAGGACTGCATTTCATCCCTGCCCAGAGTAGATGGGTAGTACACTTTGTCGGTCAAAGATAACAGTGACTGACGAACCCTAGGCAGGTCCCCTTTATCCAACATCGCCTGCCTTCACCTGAGAAGGACAAAAGCAGCCTTCCATTTGTGTGGCTAAGTCGCCTCCCTCAGCGGAGAGCTGGCTGGGGGTCCGGCACTTCTCTGGCCTTGGCACTCTGCTGGGATCCATCAGCCTTATTTCCTTAACGGGTGACTTCCTGATGAGCAGGATGAATTTAGTTTGTTTGCCCGAATGAAAAGTAAAAGCTGATGCAGCTGTGTGTGATAAGGATGAGGGAGAGCGAGGCAGGCAGCACCTGCCTGCTGACTTCATCGCAGGCTCCATGCTGGGGCAGCCGGTTGTGTGGAGTTTGCTTGTTTCCGTCTCTATCTTGAGCAAAAACCCTATAGCAGAGCCGATCACCTGCTCCCTTTCCACCCCTTCCCAGGAGGGAGGTGTGTGACTGCATTCCAACAACAAAAAGTAAGAAGCCCGCCTCTGAATTGCATCTTTTCTTAGGGCACAGCTGCCCTGAAAATTTTTTTGGGGGGATGGGGAATGTTGTGGGGGGGGTTGATTTTATTCAGCTTTACCTCTTCTTGAGGGCCTGAACCATGCCTTTGGTCATCTGTGCTTTGAGCACATTAGGTAGCCAAAAAAGAAAAAAAGTGTGTGTGTTCATTTGACTAAGGATCAGTTAGAATTGATTGTACTAGAAAGAGGGGCATGAAGAGAACTTGAGTGGCCTTGAAACCTAGAGAAAAATGGTGTATCTCTCTCCTTCAAATGCAAGTTAGTATGAAGATCTAGTCGCTGTGCTGTGTTTGTGATCATTACCTGTTAAAGTTGCCCCCGGAGTAGTGAAATTCCAAGCCTCCCCTATCCCACCTGGGGTGGGGCACCCAGAAACAGCAGCACATTCAGAAATATACACCAAAATCTTGCATATCCTTGGTTCTGTTTGCATTCTGAGGTCACACATAAAATCTAAATCATGGCCTACCTCTGCTCTTTTTTATCTATGTACATCATTGAGCAGTGGATGGTAATTTTGGAGGACCCTAGGTCCACTGGCCTAAATGTAAAAGGGTGCGACGTTTCTGTTCTCTCCAGATCAGAAACCTCACCTTGTTAGCTGGCTTTATTTTTGGGTTTTGTATTATCCTTTCCCAGTAAGCTGGATCTCCATTATTTTAATATAGCATCATGGGGTTCATCGTGCGTTCACGGCAGGCATTTCTGCCTGTGACTGTCTGAGGTGCTGTCCTGGAGCCCTGGCCCAGCAGGGGGCCCCCTGATTCCTAACCTCAGTAACAGGGCCTGGCCATGCATGCAGGCTCAGATGACGGGCCATCTGTGCCCTGCTTGGCTCCAACACGTAAAGCACCTCACTTGACAAATTAAAGGTGAGGAAGCCTTAGGCATCCTAGCTTCTTATGAATGTGGAAATCAGTCGTTTTAAGTCAGGCCAGCATGAGGAAATAAGAGAAAAAAAGACCCTCCTGCAAATGTACCAGGCATGTTTTATATGTTACCTCATTGAACCCTCACTAACCTTGCGAAGCGGATATTTCTATCTTCATTTTACAGATGGAGAAATTAAAACTCGAAATGACTGAGCAACCTACCCAAGACACCCAGAATCCAAGCCAGGCTTGATATGCTAGGATCTATGCCTGAGTTTCTCAAAATGTCAGCTATTGACATTCTGAGATGGTGATTCTTTATTGTGGGGGGCTTCCCCGTGCCTTGTAGGAAGTCCATCAGTATCCTTGGCCTCTATTCTAGATGAAAGCAGTATCCCATCCCCTATGACCTTGGTCTCAACAACCAGAAATGTCTCTCAACATTGCCAGTTGTCCTTTTAGTGGGCAAAATCGCTCCAATACAGTTGAGAACCACTGCCCTATGTTAGTACATATGTTTCCTCAATTCTCACAACAAGCTATACACTAGGTATCATTATCAGCCCAATTTTGCAGGTAAATATACAGAACCTTGAGAAATCGTGAGTTGCCCAAGGTCATCCGGCTTGTAAATAGGTTGGGAATAGTAGCGCCCCTTAAGGTCTTGTTTTCCCCAGGTGTAAAGTGGTGGATCCTTATTAAAACCAGGCACAACATCAGAGTTCTTTTTCTTTGCCACTTTACCAGGCATTTGAAAAACTGAGTGTTCGCAAGAATAACCCCAGGAGCACTTGTTAAAATTCACATTCCTGGGAGATTCAATTCCAGCGGATCTGTGGTGGGCACCAGAACATGCATTATAAACACACCCACAGCAACTGGGGGCACCATGGTGCAGGGAACTCATGTGGAGAAACACCAAACCCTGAACTTTGCTGTGTTTGAAGTGACCCCAAGATAAACATCTGGGAAAAAGAATGGAGAAGATGAGTGGGTAAGGAAGGGGTTTGGGATGAGACCTGACATGATGAGACCAACTACTTGTAGAATTGAGTTTAATTGCCAGGCAAAGAGGGTGCTAAACGTGTGTTGTACCTGGTGGCCTGCAGTGCTGGGATGAAGGAGCATCTCTAGACCTTGGGATGATGCATCCGGTGAGTTCCAATCACTCTTCCCCCGGCTAATGTTTAATCCCAAGGTTGAGTGGGCTGCCTCGTTTGGAAGCTTAGTGCATCCTGAAATTCTAAAAATGGTTACAGTTAAACAGAAACAGCTGTGTCAATTTCCAATTTCCGCTCTATTCAGATTCACACTCTACAGCCTGCCTTCTCTTAGAAGCGCTGGGAGGGACACACACACACACACACACACACTTGCTGCTGCCTCTCTCTCACTCTCACTCACTTGAGTTCATTTCCAAAAAGGAATCACAAACACGAGAAGCCACAAGAGCCCAGACTACAATAAAATGCTACAATATGCTTTCAAGCTGCAGTGACTAAAAAGCTGGGAAGAGAAAGCGGCAGTATAATGCCTATTTTTATCTTCAACTATAATCTACCCACTTGTAGTTTCATAGCTGTCAGGAGGCAGAAAAGGACATGTAATCAGCCTACCATTCTCCGCTCTCATCCTCCACCCGTATGGCATAGATATGGGTGCGTGTGCCTATACACAGATATTTTAAAACAACTGTCAGAGGGTTTGATCAAACTTACACCTGTAACCAGGTTCTTTTTTTTCTAGACCTTGTCCTTTTGTCCATTATTTCTTGGACAAAATACAGATACAGAAGGTGGAAAGTAGGTGATTCAAACCCATTTCCTGGATGCCTAGGAATAATGGCTACGACTGGATAGCCAGAAGCAACCACTGTGCACCTATTTGTCTTTTGCAGCCTTGGCCAGACTGGGTTATACCCTGACCTCCTGGGTACTACTCACTAACCCGGCAATTGCCTATCTCCTGTAGAGGAGGCAAATACAGGCCGGTGGAAATAACACAGCCTTAGAATCGAGAGAACCTGGAGTCCAGCTCCATTCTGCCATGTACAAGCTCTGTGACATCTAGCCAGTTACTCGACCTCTCTGGACCTCAGAATCCTCATCTGTAGAAAGACGGTAAAAACACCAATATGATGGGTCATTGAGAGAATTCAATAATGAACAGAAACACTGGGCATTATCCCATGGCAAAGGCTAAAGAAATGCTGCCTATGAACAGGATTGTTTTTGTTATTGCTGTTTTATTTGTGTTATTGTTTTAGAGTAGTAGCAGCAGTAGTTTGGCATTCATTTCTATATCTGCTCTATATTCTTTGTTGTTTTTAATGGTGACTTTCCTGTGTTGGTTGTACAGGTTTTACTTGAGGTTATGCACTGTCATAGAAATGACCTCCTTTATGGTGGGACAGTCAGATTTTGAAAAAGCCTGTGATAGCCTAGCATTTTCCCTTAACTTGCCCACAAAGGACTTCAAATCCCAAAGGAGAAGCTCGGTCCCTTGAAAGCACCTTCTCTCAGGACTTTCTCTTTAGCTGTTGCGGTGACATCTCACTATAAACAGGGGAGCTGAGAGTGAGTTGGGTGATAATTCTTCAGAAAGCCATGACACATGGAGTCACCCAGAGTCTGAGTCGGTGCTGTCCTGACTTCTATTCGCCATGTGAACTCGTGTATGTTGGACCTTTCAAGGGCTCCATTTCCTCGTCTGTAAAATAATACTTTTATAGGGTTATAGTAAGATTCAAAATGTGACAACACTATAAACTCTACAGTGCCAGGTAACCCTTCGCTAGCTGTCATGATTGTTAATGACAACAGAGGGATAGTCGCACCTTTCTAAGACCTGAAGTCTCAAGGAACATATCCGCTCATTTGGGCCCCAAACCAATTTTTGTAAATGAAGTAAGATCATTTTTGAGTGTAGCTCTTGCTCTGTGCTTTCCTCCCAGCCTGCGTGCGGACCTGGAGCCACACACCACACAGTCAGTTCTTTGTCTGCAACCTCATTAATGCAGCCACAGCTTCAACAGAAGAGCAGCTGTTTCATGGTGTCTGGCTCGCTGAGAGGGACACACAGGTACTGCTGCTGCCATTAAGCATTTGCAAGATGACAGATTGCCTCAATGAAGGGTCCATGTGCCGCTCCATTATAATGCCTCAGGTCGAGAAAAAAAAAAAAAAGCCTGGACCCACCAAAAAGCTTTCACAGATTGGAAAGAGCACAGTTTGGGTGTGTTTAGCACTTTAGCACATGCTTTGTGACTATGCATTCAAGGCAACACGTCAGAAGAAATTAGTCTGCAGCAGGCCACATATGTCAGCCAGCCGGTAGAAGCATGTGTCTGAAGCCCAGGCTCGGGACTCGGAAGAAAAGGCTGCTTACCTTAACCCCACCCCCCCGCCCCACCAAGCTCAGTGCAGTGGCGAGATTGTCCAGCCTCTCAGGCTTGGTCAGGTCTTCCCGAGGTGAAGCATGAGTGTGCATAAGAAAGAGGTAACCTGGCAGGGCTAAGGGAAAACATGGACTCTCATGGCATTTTGCTCTGAGTCCGGCAGAGAGAGATGTCTGTTGCACACACTGTCACACTTAACACAACAGCCCTGCCAAGTGGGCAGTATTAATGTCTGAACTTGCAGATGGGAAGGTCAGAGCTCAAAGAGGTCCATCTACCAAGAGAACCCCAGTAAGGCCTCTCAGAAGCTACCTGCACTCCTTCCCTTTCATCACGCACGTGCCTGTAAGGTGATGAGATTCACTTTCTTTTTGAACAAACGTATCAGCACGTATACACTTAGCTGTCATCTCTTCAAAGAAGACACTCTGGCAGGCCCAATCCCACAAGCAGTGTTTCTGTTCAAACCTTGTTGGGTTCCTGTTTGGGAATGTCCTTTATTCTTTTGCAAAGAGTCAATAACCGTGAGTTATTGCCTCTTGCAGGGGGGTTTGATCAGTGGTCACGAGAACGATTAGGATTCTGTTGTTCAAGTCTAGGCAGGAGATGAGCTAAGGTCAAGGGCAGCAGAGGTCGAGAGAATTGAAAAGACACAATGATCAATCTGATAAGAGAGGTTAGGGGAGAAGCATTTCCAGCTTGGGAGATTGTGCTGATGGTAGTGCAGCTTCCTAACTGAACATAGGAGGAAGAGGAACAATTTTCTTAAGGGAGCAGGGGAGGTAGGATTGGGAAGCGAAAGGGCAGGATGTGTCTCCTTGAAGATTAAAGCTTGCTGCTCTAGCGTTTAGAAGTTAGGAGGGAGTTCAGAGCAGCTGTTAAAGAGTTGGGAGTTGGTGGTGAATGTGTGGTCAGAGGACCCATGTGTGATGGTTAATTTTATGTGTCAACCTGACTGGGCTAAGAGATACCCAGATAGCTACTAAAACAGTATTTCTGGGTTCATCTGTGAAGGAGTTTCTGCAAGAGATTAACGTTTGATTCAGTGAACAATGTAAAGAAGATCTGCCTCACCGATGTGGGTGGGCATCACCTAATCCATTGAAGCCCCGAATAAAATTAAAAAGGTGGAGAAAGGGCGAATTCTCTCTCTGTTTTCTTAAGCAGGGATGTCCATCTTCTCCTCCCCTCGGATATTGGAGCTTCTGGTTCTCAAGCCTTTCGAATCCAGATTCCGGAACTTACATCAGCTGCCTGCCCACCTCCCATCCCCCCCCCCATCCAGGTTCTCAGGTCTTTGGCCTTGGAGTTACATCATCAGCAGCTCTGGGTGTTTAGACTTTAGACTTGAACTGAATTATACCACTGGCTTTTCTCGTTCTCCAACTTGCAGATGGCAGAACATGGGACTTCTAGCCACTATAATCACATGAGCCAACTCCTATGATAAACCTCCTCATATGTATTTCTATATATCATATTGGTTCTGTTTCTCTGGAATACTCTGACCAATACACCATGAGAGGAGAAACGATAGGAAGAGTGAAAAACAAAGGAAAGAACACTGATGCTTAATGATATTTAAAGGGTGAGTGAAGAAGGGGAGGCAATCATGAGTAACATCACCTCTGTTTCAAGCATATCCTTGAGGATAGCCAGATTTAAATTGCCTAAACATTTGCGAGAAGTGGGAGGAAAACATGATCATGTTGTTTAAGCTGATCATCTCATCCAAGTTTGGTCTTACTAAGATCGTCAAAAGAGGCAGTCTGATGCAAACTGAAAAATCAGATGGCGGCCGGTCTGTGAGTACATACAGACATGCACATGGCACCTCTCAGCCAGTCAGGTGAGTTGGGCTAGACTGGCTGAAGTCTTCTTTGAAGGGGGAATGAAGGAAAGAAAAATTCAAGCAAATATTCAGCTCTCCTTTGCCTACTAATGGGATCTTTTTTCTCCGGGTTTCAGTGTGTCAGCAAGTTCCTGAATAGCCTCAGAGTGAGGAAGGAAGTAATACTGTGATATAGAGCAACAAGAATAAAATGCTAGCCATTGCAAGTGGTCCTCCGCTTAGGTTTGGTGGCACCAAGACACCAGTTCAAAGAGTTCCTCCTTATGCTTAATTTGCTTGTCTCTCTTCCTTGGATGGGTATGTCATTTGCCTAAACTATGTCCTGAAGGAGCTCAGATAGGGGAAGACACGGGCAGACATAGACCTCGACTCTTGAACAGCTGTGAGCATTTAAATAAGTGACTTCAGTTCTCTGGGCTTCAGTTTCCTCCATATAAAATGAAAGACTTGGTATGGACTCCAAGTTTGTCCCCACTGAGACATCAAGGAGTATCTGTGAGGTTTTATAGCGTGTGTTTACATTTGCACGAACAGCAGTGAACATGCAGACCTAGTCATACATACAAAGTTGGACAACTAAGTTCACGAACTCATCCTAGAAAAAGCGCTACATACCTCATTGCTGAATATCACTATGGTCACCTTCGAAGTGCTCCCCTTGGGAAGCTATGCACTGACACCAGCACCTAGTCCACCCTTCAAAACAATTTTGGAACTCTTTTTCTGGAATGGCTGTCAGAGCTGTCATCGTATTACCCTTGATGTCCTGAATGTCATCAAAATGTCATCCTTTCAACATTTTCTTTATTTTCAGGTAAAGAAAGAAGTCATCGGGGGCCAGATCAGGTGAGTAGGAAGGATGATCAAGTACATTTATTTGTTTACTGGCTAAAAACTCCCTCACAGACAGTGCTGTGTGAGCTGGTGCATTGTCGTGATGCAACTGTCATGAATTGTTGGCAAAAAGTTCAGGTCGTCCAACTTTTTCATGCAGCCTTTTCAGCACTTCCAAATGCTAAATTGGGTTAGCTGTTTGTCCAGTTGGTACAAATTCATAATGAATAATCCCTTTGATATAAAAAAAAGGCTAGCAACATTGTTGCAACAAGTTCAAGAACTTAATTATCAGTCCTTGTATATGCGTATTTCACAAATAACCACTTCTCAGTAATCTGAGATTTCCTAAACCAGGTGACAATAAGGCCAGGATTTCTTTAACAGCTGATGCATAAAGGCGCTTACCTCCAACTGTTTCTTCACCAGATTTCCCTGTGCTTCCCTAGTCATAACTCTTGCACAGAGGAGTTCTCTTTCTTGCGTATTTGCAGCCTCCTCCCAGGATAATAAAAAAGTCTGATATCACCCCTGAAGACTGCCTGCCATAAATGTGGACATCTAGTCAAGTAATACATTCATGCTGAAACCCTGGAAGTCCCAAAGAGATTAAATTGGCCAGGCTTATACGCCTACTTTCCCAGGGCCTTGCTGGTTCCCCGAAGACCTAAGTGTAAGCTGCCACAGCTTCTCTCTGTGGATCTGGTTCTGCTGACCATCCAGCATCATTATCTTCCTCTGTCCCCTTCATGTGTTCTCAGCCACCCTGGCCTCCTTACTGTTGCTTGACCATGCCAAGCATGGTCCCACCCCAGGGCCTCTGCACTTCCTATTTATTCTGTATGGAATAATACTTACTATTGTCTAGTATCACATAGTAGTTTCCTCATTTCTTTTAGGTCTCTGCTTAAATGTCACCTCCTTAGAGAAGTCTTCAATGAACACCCCATATAAGATACCAACTTAAGCATCTTGTTTTTCATATCCAGCTTTATTATTTTTCATAGTGTACCTGATATTGTTATGTTTGTTTATTCGCTGTCTCTGCCTACTAGAACATAAGTTCTAAGAGGACAGGGATTTTGTTCATTGCTCTATCCCCACACCTAGAGCGGTGTCTGGCATAGGGCAGATGACGAATAAATGTTTTCTGAATGAATGGAAAATAAATGAACAAATAGTTGAGGATGCATGTGTGCCTCTAAGAGTTATCTCTCTTGGTGGTATACTTTTTCAGCTCATTCATGTTATCACTGAGAAAGAAAAGATCATCATTTTCACGGAGTTTATGTTCTAGTGGTAGAGGCTGATTTAAAAAAAAGTATGTATATACTTTAATATCAGATGTTAATGTTATGAAGAAAATAAAGGAGAGAAATTGGAAAGAGAATGGCTGGGTTGGGTGATGGACGTTCTTTTGCATAGAGTGGTTAGGAAAGATCTCTGATGGTTTCAAAAGAGCTGGAAAAGTGAAGAATTGAGGAAATATCCGATGGAAAGTCGCTGAGGTTACCATAAGTTTAGCGCATTGGAGCAACACTAAGAAACTCAGTGTGGCTGGAGCTTACTGGGGAAGACGGGAAACACGAGGAGCCTGGCCTGGTGGGCGGAGAGCCAGTCATTTAGGATCTCACAGGCCGTGGCAAGGAGCTTAGAGTTTATCCTAAGAGTAATGAGACCTCATCCATGGAACCAGGCTGTCAGGGTCAGAGGTGGTTCAGTATACAAGATATATACATTGCCTGTAACTCCCCTGAACTTGACCGTGCTGTTGGGTCTGGGCACACAATCATTAGGGCACCTGTCTTCTGGAGAGTTTCCTCTCTGAAATGCATGATGTCCTTATCTATCATCTGGTTTTGGTTATAGCAAGACAGTCCATCACATAGTTCTTAAATAAATAAATTTGACATTCATCTGGAAAGAGTCAAGTTCCCATCCCCATGTTTTCCAGGGGCCTTTCCTATCCCTGGGTAAGTTCTGAGATTCTCAGGAGAGGGGTTTGCCTTCATTTCTCCCTTAGTACCAATATAGGAGTCATGGAAGGAAATGATACTTCAATGTCTAAATTCCAGGCCATGACCTTGAACTGCTAAAAATGTTTGTGTATGCGTGTGT
>NW_017731679.1:1045466-1076961 GCF_001890085.2 Hipposideros armiger
CTCTCCCTCTCCCTCTCCCTCTCCCTCTCCCTTTTCCCTCAGCTCTAAATATCTATACTTTTTCAGCTTATCTGATAGAAGACCCTTTTTACTTCCTGAATTTGGTTTCTATTGTGGAATAGGGTTCATTACATTTGTCTACTAGTTCAGCAAATTTCCATGATTTTGAGCCACTGAGCCGAACTTTCTGCCACAGGATTCCTAGAGATGTGCATTGCACAGAATCTTGGGTTTGAAAATCCTTAAAGATTTCTACTTTTCAATGTTGCTTCTAGTGGAGCAGGTTATTGGATGGTAATTGGGTGGCAAGATATTGCCAATTCTTCCCATTTTAAAATTTTGTTAGGCCAACACTTTAGGTGGTTGGTCCAAATGCATTGCTTATAACACACTGCCCAGTGAAAAACAATGGGCTGGGGTGGACTAGTGTTAGTCCATAATGGCAGGAATCCTTTCAAAGTTTGCGGGGGTGTGGGGAACCTGTCATTTTAGAAAAGATAATTTTCTCAAAGTTTTTTCCCAAAATTTATTCTTAAACTTTGATGCCTGCTACCACTTGTCTGGCAGTAAGCACTAGCAGAAAAGCAAAGAAATGAACAAGCCGCAAATGAATATTAATGGAAAAAATTCTGAAACAGTTGATCATGCTTGGTTTGACAGTTTGTTTCTTCGTGGACATGTGGGCTCCCAGTTCTACCTACAGAATTTTTCTCCTAGTAAAATTGTGCATGCTTCATCTGATGGCATTCACTCTGGTGATATTTGAAGGTATTTAGCAGAGCGTGGCATTTTGCAAAGAGCATCAGTTCTTCCAGGTTCTTCTTCTCTTTCATAAGTTTGAGAACAATTGAGTCATAGGAATCAGCTTGAGTTCTTGCTCTTAGAAAGTCCCAAATAAAAATCTGTCTCTTAACCCACAGAATTTTAGAATGCTCCTGACTAGTTTTTAAAAGACTGTATGAAGATATGACTGCTTCAAAATATTCGGGGGTAGTAGCTCATGTTCATTTACTGATTTATTCAGCAAGCATGACCTCTACCATGTTGTGCTGAGTTGTCTGTTGTCAGCGTGAAATCACCTCATCCATATCTAAGGTCTTGAGAGGAGAAGCTGGGAACCATATTTCCCAGAATCCCCTTCCCTATGTGGTTCCAAGTTAGAGTCTGCCAGTGAGAGCCACTCTTGTGCAATTTAGCAGGTGGATGGAAAAAGAGGCCATTATACTCCAGAGACAGTTGAGGGCGATGTGTGAACTGATGGCAGACATGGAGGCTTCCAGAAGCTTTTGGCGAGCTCCTCTGAATTACCTACTTTGTGCTCTAGGCACTGACTAGGAGAGAGTCAGTGAAGCTATTTCTGAGTCCTTGATTGAGTGTTGCTGGCTGACATAAGCAGTAGGAGATTCTTGGAGGCTCTTGACATTCACAGCAGCTTCTTGGGAACCACCTGTTTTACTGCTCTAGGCAAGGATATTTGGTGATCGCTTATTTGTTCTTTACTGCCCTAGCCCCTCCAATGTGAAAGCCTCCAATCTCTGTATTCAAACCCTTCATATCTGGGATACTTTGAGGTTGGAGGATTAGAAACTGGGGTACGCAGTTGGTCCTATCATGCATTTAGACTGTAGCTAACCTCCACAATCCCATAGGATATCATTAGATGGGTCAGATTCATCCTTCATCCAGCCTAATACAGTCGTGCCCCCTTATCTGTGGCTTTGCTTTCTGCGGTTTCTGTTATCTGTGGTCAACTGCAGTCCAAAACAAATTAAATGGAAAATCCCAGAAAAAAAGAATTTATAAGTTTTCAATTGTGTGCTGTTCTGAGTGGCATGATGAAATCTCTCACCATCCCGCTCCATCTTGTCCCAGACACGAATCTTCCCTTTGTCCAGCATATCCACACTGTGTACTCTGTGCAACCATTAGTCACTTAGTAGCCATCTGGGTTATCAGATCAATTATCACAATTATCAGATCAACTGTCGCAGTGCTTGTGTTCAATAATGGCTCTAACGCAATGCTGGCAATTCGAATATGCTAAAGGGAAGATGTGAAGTGCTCTCTTTAAGTGAAAAGGTGGAAGTTCTTATTAAGGAAAAAAAATATATCATATGCTGAGGCTGCTAGGATCTACAGTAAGAATGAATTTTCTATCCATGAAATTGTGAAGAAGGAAAAAGATATCTGTGCTAGTTTTGCTGTCACACCTCAAACTGCAAAAGTTATGGCCACAGTGCTTAGTTAAGATGGAAAAGGCATTAAATTTGTGGGTGGAAACAGGAACAGAAAACATGTTCTGATTGATGATATCTGTTGCCCCAGAAAGCATCAAACCTACAAGAAGACTTCACCAAAGGATCCCCTGAAATCAGTGACACCAAACTATTTACTGCAAGGAAGGGGTGGTTACACAGACTCAGGAATAAGTTTGGGCTGGAAAATATAAAATTTATTGGGGGGGGGGAAGTGGGAGGAGGGAGAGCGACTGCACTCACATCACTATTATTGCAGTATATTGTTATAATTGTTCTATTTTATTATTAGTTATTATTGTTAATCTATTGTGCCTAATTTATAAATTAAATTTTATTATAGGTATGTATGTATAGGGGAAAACAGTATATGTATAGCTTTGGTACAGACTTCAGTTTCAGGCATCCACTGGGGTCTTGGAATGTATCCCTCATAGTTAAGAGGGGACTACTGTTATCCCAGTTTAAGAGGGGACTACTGTTATCCCAGTTGACAACACCGTCTTTGTGAAAGACAATATCTAAATCTCAAAGGATTTGAGAAGATACTAATGCTCAGTTTTGACATCCATTGACTTAAACCCTCCCTAAACCTGTTTACTTTTTCAGTATTACCAGCACTTGGGAAATAATTGGACTCGTCTTTTATTTTTTCTTATGACTATCATAATTAATGTAAAACTTGGGTGGTATCTCTCTAAGAGTTCTTTCGAGATTCTCCATGTTAAACATATGAGGCATGGTAAAATCAAACTTTTTTCCTGGGAATGTACTCTTGCCCAATATCTACGTTGATGATTGGACTTAAAGCTGACCAGGGAAGGGTGCTGAGAACAGTGATATAACAGACATCTACGACTTCCTCCAAGTTAGCTCAATAGGCTCTTGATTGTGTAAAACATGTTTTCATCTTAGCTATTTCACAGAGAAAAAGCAGCAAAGAAGTTCAAACAAGATATTTTTAAGATAGATATGGAAGCAGAGTGAGGGAGGGTTAGTTATGTAGCTTGGATGTTTAGTGAATGTAGGCTCAGAGCGCCCGCTGGACCGTCTCCAGCGTCGATTAGTCCCGCTCAGTGGGTTCAAGTCTCTTCTGGGTGAGCATCAGGATGGGCGCTGATGCTGGAATTTGCCTTCATTTCTATGGCCTGTGGCTAACAATTCTCCTCTTCCAATCAGCACGCTTTTCTCAACATGTTAAAACATTCAGTCAGGCTGTAGTTAAGTCACATTTTAGGAAGCATATCCATGGTTGATATTCCATTGCTATACCACCTTTATGGCCCTACCAGTTTAAAATATTGAAAAACGTGCTTACTAGTGGGTGAATAGGCAATGCTGTGAGTCTTCCCTTTGCATGCCACATCCTATCACATTTCCCCACTATTCAGCAATTCATAGTTTATGATGTCTGGCACAGTAGGGGAGCTTCCAGGACCTATCCATTCCCATTGGTTGATACCTGTTATTTCATTCCTTATTAAATATTGTTACATTCCAGAGCACACCTGTTGATTGAAGAGTTGAAATCTCAGAGAATGATCTTATTTCCATTTCACTGTCTCCTACTCCCAGCAATGAGGAGTCTATCAGGAATATTTGTACTTTTAACATAGCCATGTCTACTTGTGGTTTAAAACAACCAGAGGCAGACCCCAAACCAAAGATGTTCTTAGTAGGCTGGATTAGGGAGGAAACCTCAGAGGAGAGTGCTTTGAATTATTTTCTGTCATAGAGAGAGCAAAGCTACTGGAATGGGCCCTCTCTGTTGTTCTATTACCAGATCTGGACATGGCTCACAAAACAACCAGGGTTGACCAGGGATAAACAGGACCCTCTAAACCTCAGACCAAAGAGAAAGAGAATGAAGGGACATACGTGGTCCTGAAAGTCTTCTGGGCACACAAATTATTTACCCTTGGCGTGGATTTATAGTGTGTGGGGAGAGAACATTGGTTCCATTCAGAGCTGATCTGAATCCTGATTTGGCCACTTCAGGCTCTGTAATGGTGGGCACTGTCATTTCAGGGTCTTCATGTACTCATTTTAAAATGTGGACAATTCACAGGGAGGCAATGCAAAACACATGACACTCAAATGATAGCTAAAACCAAAACCACAAAACAAGCAACCTGATCTTCAAATTTCTTATTCTGGACAGAATGAAGAAAAGGCTGAGAAGATGCTCCCGGCCAGTGGTACTCTTGGAGTTGTAGCATTCTTCTGTTATTTTCTGTGATGGACTTTTGTATGTATTAGCACAATGACTGAGGTCCTTCACTCCTTCTAAGGTCATGTTCCAGGAGAAAGGAAATGAGATCCAAAGCTTTCCCTTATCACTTCTAGGAAGAGAAGGTCAAGGAGAATGGACTTCTTATTTCTATCAGGTATCCTGCTAATCCTGAGAAGCCAGCTCCTTAGAAATTGCCCTAGGCTGCCTCAGTTTCCCCAATGCAATTGACTATTCACCATCTCCCCCAGAGACACATACTGAGGCAAGTGTAAATTTACCAAGTTGTCACCTGTGCACATCATGATGACTCCTCACCGCAACCCACAGGCTGCATTTCATGGCTCCTTGTGCAAACCAGCAGCTGTTCCTGACAATGGTAGACTCGCCCTTTTATTAGAAAAGGCTGCATCCTGGGGTCTTCTCAGAACCACTGGAGCAATGAAACTCATTTCCTATGCTTTCATGTTTGGAGTATATGCTTGTTAATCTTTAAAGCGAAGGTGGCAAATACAAGTAACCTTAAATACCAGCACAGATGGCTCGGTAGAAGCTGCTGGTCTGTTGTGCTTTATCAGGATTCCGAGGCTATGATCAAGGCCTTGATTGATTAGCAATGTCTGTAACAGGTGTGGGAAGGGATGATTGAGCAATGTGCCCGTAATGCACTTGCCGATCCTGTTTTACAGTCTCTGTGATTCTATTCCAACAACAACTTTTTTGAAAGGTACAAAATATCAGACTGAATGGATTGGAGGAGCTTTTCTTAGGAAAATGATAGAACACAAACTGAAGGGACACCCATTCCTAAGCAAAGTAGTTTATGATTTCAAATTGGAGGGTGCATTGTTACTTGTACAAGATAAGCTTTCTAGTGCTTATGTTTACCTGCAATAAAAAGAAAATATGTGCTTAAGTGTCCATAAGCGATATGTCCTAGCTTTTACATCTATCTGCTAAAGTAAGGTATGTAGGCTTCAAATTTTCAATCAATATTTACTTTCCCTGAGGTGTTCAAACTTTTCTCCCACAAGGAGAAGCATCCATGCCTTCTTAGTCTTTCCTCTCCAGCCCTCTACCTACACTGATGTGCTAGGAAGCCACTGGATGGTGTCTTGCTGCGACAGGTACCCACAGAAGAAGCTTGATATTAGTGCCAAGGATGCCATCTCCTGATTCTCTGAAACTGTATATCCCCAAGGGCCGGCGACAATGCTATTCAGGGTGGGGAGATGGCTCCTACTTCCTGTCTGTGTCACACTTTGTATCCTGGACACTGAGGCAGCACTATAGCATAATTAGTCCACAACTTCAGCTTCTGCATTGCAACCCCTGTCTGCAAAGGGCTGACACGGAGCTAGGTGGTGTCTGAAGCCATGCTAAGCTTCTGTCCCCTCCCATGCAGATGCACCCACTGGACTTTTTGCAGAATTACTTGCACAGATTGCCAGTTGGTGGGCCTGTCTCCATGGGACATCAGCACTTGGATGGTTAGAGTTCTTTAATGTTTTGGACCATGAGTATTTAGTGATTTCAGGTTTTCTTTCTAATTCCTCACAGCCATTTATTTTACTTCCATTTTAAATGTTGTGGTTTTTACTTTAACCTACAGGAATATCATCTGAAATAGTTGGGGTATGGAGGAAATGTTTGACATTCAAATTAGGCCCTCTTTCTTCTTTCAAACTTCATTATATTCCCTTTTGTTAATTTCTACCATGTTCACATTTCTTTTATGCATTTAGTTAGTTAAAATGTATTAAGCTGCTCTGATGTACCAGGCAATAATATTGAATCCTAACCTGATAAGTATGAATACTATAGTCTCTGGCTTCATAGCTTTCATAATTTGGGGAGAAGGGATGAGAAACATGAAACGGAAATTTTATTGATGAGTGAAAAATGAAACATTAAAGCACTTACATCTACAGAATAGCCCTGGGGAGAAAAACGTTAATCCCAGGCAGATGAGGGGAAATAAATGATATTTCTGACTTCACCTTTGCTACCCACCCCTGGACACTAGTCTCTCTGTGTGGATGTTGACTTTGTCCAGCTCACAAAGGCATCATTAGGAAACACTGGACTATTGCAATGGTTTAAAAACTAAAACAAATTTAACAACATCCTGAGCTGGAGGAAATCAGAACTGAGAACTGCAAAGAATAGCTGCCTTGGTATAAACTGTGTAATCTTAAACGGGAGCAGGTTATGAGGCCAACATACATGTTCAACCGCCAGTACTTTAGAGACAGAGCTATATGTAGAAAAGCTGACTGTATTTGTCCCTTAGGGATACAAATAAGAGTCATGTCTGTTGTCCATCTTTTTATTTTTTTAGGCCCTCACATATTCTGAAAGGTGAGCATTTTGAAAGGTGAGCATTAGGCCACATCACAGCTCAGAAAGTCTGTAGGCTCACCCCCTTGCAGAACTGAAATGAGAGGAAGAAGGAAGACTAGGAAAGTCAGTTACCACATCGCCCCTCACTGTAGGGGTTGGTTAGCTATAAATGTCAATAGTCCTAACAAGGACTGCGGAGTAATTTGTTAAATAACAGAGGGAGCATGCCAGTCAGAAGCTGCTGGATGAGAGCGCAGCATCAATTAGAGACAAAGGAAATCGTTCGCTTTTCTCTGCAGCAAGTGGGCCCTTGGAGGTTCAGAATGAGCTGGTCCAAAAAAAAACTGAGAAAGCAGAAGAAAGGAGTGGGGGAAGGACAAGGCAACTCGGCCTCCTGGAAGTCTGAGGGGCGGTGAAGAAAGAGAAAACACACAGGACCTGAGCGGAGAATGGAAAGAAAGCCCCTCAGTCCCCAGGGGACTCGAGAGCGTCTGACAGCCAGACTGAGTGACCAGCCTCACCATCTGCTCCCACACGTCTCTCCCCAACAATGGGAACTTCTGCAGACCTTCTGCCCCCTCCCTTCCCCCACCTTTAGCATGCATTTAAATGAGGCCTGTAGGTGGGGGGCATCCTCTCCCCGTTGTGATTGCTCACCCTGAGGGAGCCAGACCAGCACCCCAAACAGGAGGCCCGAGGGGAGAGGTTAAAATCTCAGCTGCCCGGAGAGATGATTATGGAGCTGCTCCCAAATTAAGCTGCTTCACTGCTGGTACTTGGGCATGTGTTGGGATAATTGTGCTTGAATACTTAATGCTTGATTGACTTGGCTGTTTTGTGTTTGACCATATTTTGAAATGCAATCTCACTGTTGGGCTAGGCAATTAGCATTGAGCCCAAGGGGTTGGAAAGAGTGAGACAGAATTGCTTCTATGGTGATTTCTTTCTTCTTTCCTGGATTCTGCACAGAAAGCTGAGTGTTCTACTGGGGCTCATTTGCCTATATTTGGGTCATCTGGAATTCTGATCTTAAAGAGGAATTCTCTTAATCCTGAACTTCAGCGTGGCTGCCAACTTTGATCTTTGCGCCTTTGGTTACAGCTGAGTTTTGTTTCCATTTTAAGTGACCTTTGTTCCAATTCAGCAGTGGAAGAAAAAAATAGAAGAGGTCAGGGCTCAGAAAAGGAAAATTCATGCCGAGTATCAGAAAGGCTAGGACAAAATGTGAGTGATAATTTATGACACAGAATCCAGAATTTTGAGATGACAGCTGAGTGGCTTAGGTACCCTCTCTTATTCAGTTCTTTGTGGGTGTGTCTTAATCATCATTGTAACTCCAGAGCCTAGCACAGTGCCTGGTTTTTAGTAAGCGTTTAGTATTTATAACTATGAAACATGTATATTAAAGCTAGCATAATTTCTAGGAAAACAGAGAAGGGTTGTTAGGTCATTTTTAAAAATCCATTTAATTTTATTTGCAAATGATGAACTCGAGTACCATTCAGGCTATGTCCCACATTATTGAAATAAAGCATTCCAGTTAAGAATTCCAAAAGGCAGGCAATGGATTTCACAATTAGTTTCAAGATCATTTTGGGGATATTTGAAATTAGCATCTCTGTATAACAAAGGAAGGCCATTGTTCTACTCATTTAATCTAATATTATATGTCAACCATAATTGAAAAATTTAAAAAAATTATTAGTCAAGAAATGTCCCTCAGTGGGGGACTGCATTTAAAAAAACAACAACAAAAAACCAAAGACTAATTAAAGATATTATACAACCTAGTTGATGGGTCTTAAACAATTCTAGGAGCACAGACAAGTGTAATGGAGGTCTAAGACAGATGGTGGCAATATGCATGCAGTTGCAATTTCTATATTTCCTTGGACCTCTCATTCAGTTCTTTGTGGGTATGTATTAATTATTTTTGTATCCCCAGAGCCTAGAACACTGCCTGGTTTTTAGGACTAAATCTTAGATAAATGGAGTTCACTGACTTTTGCCCAGTGGTATGAATTTGAACATATATGGGATATACAGGCTTGATTTATTTGTAAATTGATCATTAATGTCCCTAGGTCAAGGCACAACTCGTGTGTTGTTCTTGTTATTGTTTTGAATTAAAAATAAAGATTGATTCTTGGATTTTCATTTGTACTTTGTTCTTCACTTACTGAAGACTTTTTCCTGTCCTGGATATTTAATCAACTCTTTCAAAATTAGTTGTTTATACTTCTTCTGTCTTTGTCTCCTCATCTGTAAAATTGGAGTTTTAATAGTACCCACTTCATGGAATTGTTATGAGGATTAAATTCAATAATATATGTAAGATATTTATAACTGTGACTGGCACATAATATTTACATATTTCAATGATAATGTTTGCAATTACTTAGTTTGAGCACCTTCTTGTTTTTTGAGGATATAGCATCACTCGTATTTCTCTGCCATTTAAGTATGTTTGATTCTGCTTAGGAAAATTGTAAACTTCTCCAAAAGATAGTGCAGACAAATTTATTATAGTAAATACTTTTGTAAGGTCAAATAATGAATGATAATAATTCTCAGTCACTGCCCCAAATTTGAAATTCAAATTATACAATTGTCATAAATTCCTAGTAGCTGGGGAGTCTGGGTTAAGTATTAACAAGTCTAAATATTTTAGCGCATCACGTAAGGCAAACAGATCAGTGAATAAGCAAGTGGGTTTGAAGCTTGGCTCTACAGTTACAAACTTCTCTGAGCCTTGAGATTTTTTTATCTTTTTTGTTTGTTTAGGGTGTCTTTTTAGATTTTAATTAAAATATAGATAATATACAATATTATATTAGTTTCAGGTGTACATCATAGTTTATTCAACAGTACCCACCTGGCACTATACAGAGTTATGATCACATTATTGATTATATACCTTGTGCTAAAGAAGTGATCACTATGATAAGTCCAGCAACCATCTGACACTGTACCACACAATCACAATATTATTGACTATATTTATTTTTTTTATTAAATTATTTTTTATTATGAAATACACATTTTTTAGAATTAGTTTCAGGTGTACAACACAGTGCAATAGTTATACTTTTTATTGACTATATTTCTATGCTGTATGTTACATCCCCAAGACTTACTTGTTTTATACCTGGAATTTTGAACCTCTTATTCTTCTTTATTTCCCCCCACCTTTTTAATTTTTCAATTAGAGTTGACATTCAATATTATTTTGTATTAGTTTCAGGTGTGTAACATAGTGGTTAGACATTTAGATAATTTAGGAAGTTATCCCCCTCCCTGACTAGTACCCATCTGGCACTATACATAATTATTACCATAGTATTAATTATATTCCCTATACTTTATATCCCCATGACTATTTTGTAACTACCAATTTGTATTTCTTAATCCCTCCCCCTTTTTCACCCTGCCCCAAACCCCCTCCCATCTATCACCCCAATAAACTTAGTGCCTATCTGACACCAAACATAGTTATTACAATATTATTGACTTCATTCCTTATGCTATACCCTATACCACCATGACTACTGTGTAACAACCAATTTGTACTTCATATCCCTTACCCTTTTCACCTACCTCCAACCCCCCTCCAATCCGGCAACCATAAAAATGTTCTCTGTATCTGTGTGTTTGCTTCTGTTTCATTTGTTTCTTTATTTTGTTCTTTAAATTCCACTTATAAGTGAAATCATATGACATTTGTGTTTCATTATCTGACTACCTACACTCAGCGCAATACCCTCTAGATCCATCCATGTTGTCACAGATAACAAGATTTCATTCCTTTTTACAGCTGAGTAATATATCATTGTTTATATGTATGACCTACCCTTCATTCATTCATTGATGGACACCTAGGTTGCCTCCTTATCTTGGCTATTGTAAATAATACTGCAATGAACATATGGATGCACATGTCCCTTGGAATTAGTGTTTTGGGTTTCTTGGAATAAATATCCAGAAGTAGGATTACTGGGCCCTTCTTTGTCTCTTGTTATAGCCTTTGTTTTAAAGTCTAATTTGTCTGGTATAAGTATTGCTACCTCAGCTTTTTTGTTTGTTTATTTGTTTGTTTGTTTGTTTGTTTGTTTCCATTTGCATGAAATATCTTTTTCCATCCCTTTACTTTCAGTCTGTGTGTGCCTTTCAAGCTGAAGTGAGTCTCTTGTAAGCACCATATGTAAGGGTTCTGCTTTCTTATCCATTCAGCTCTCCTATCTTTTGACTGCAGCATTTAATCCATTTCCATTGAAACTAATTGTTGATAGATATGTAGTTATTGCCATTTTGTTATTCATATTTTTTATTTTTTATTTTCATGTTAAAGAAATTTCCCTAAGATTCCTTGTAATACTGGTTTAGTGGTAATAAACATTTTTAGCTTTTTTTTTTTTTTTGTCTCGGAAGCCCTTAATCTGTCCTTTGATTCTAAATGACAGCCTTGCAGGGTAGACTAGTCTTGGTTATAGATCCTTGCTTTTCATCACTTTGAATATTTCTTGCCACTCCTTTCTGGCCTGCAAAGTTTCTGTTGGGAAAACAGCTGACAGTCTTATGGAAGCTCCCTTGTAGGTAACTAACTTATCTCTTGCTGCTTTTAAGATTTTCTCTTTGTCTTTAACCTTTGGCATTTTAATTATGATATGTCTTGGTATTGCCCTCTTTGGGTTCATCTTGTTTGGGACTTTCTGCACTTCCTGGGCTGTTTTCTTTGTCAGGTTAGAGAAGTTTTCTGTCATTATTTCTTCAAAAGGTTTTCAATTATTTGCTCTCTCTCTTCTTCTGTTACCCCTACAGTGCAAATGTTGGTACACTTGAAGTTGTCCCAGAGGCCCCTTAATCACTCCTCAATTTGGGGGGTTCTTTTTTCTTTTTGTTGTTCTGATGGGTGTTTTCTGCTACCTTATCTTTTAAATCACTGATTTGATCCTCTGTTCCATTTAATCTACTGTTGATTCCCTGTAATGTATTCTTCATTTCTGTTATAGTAGTCTTTATTTCTGACTGGTTCTTCTTTATGTTTCCTATCTCCATTTTTATGTTTCCTATCTCTTTATTGAAGTTCTCCCCGAGGTCATTGAGCATCCTTATAACCAGTGTTTGGAACTCTGCATCTGCTGGATTACTTGTCTCCCTTTTTTTTAGTTCTTTTTCTAGAGGTTTGTTCTGTTCTTTTATTCAGGATGTGTTTCTTTGTGTCCCATTTGGCTGCCTCCCTGTGTTTGTTTCTATGTATTAGGTAGGGCTGCTATATCTACTGGTCTTAGTAGAATGGACTTATGTAGTAAGTGTGTTCTGGGGTTCAGTGGTGCAATCTTCCCAGTCACTTGAGCTGTGCACTCCAGGTGTGTCCCTTGTGTGGATTGTGTGTACCCTCCTCTGATAGTTGAGCCTTGATTACTATGTGCGTATCAGTAAGAGGGACTGACCCTTGGGTTCACAGTTTGTGAGGACTAACCTTGACTACAGTAGAAGAGTTATGCAGAGGCTGACCCTACAGAACAGGATCTGCCTCACCAGGGCTCTAGGCATGCTCAATCTGCCCCTTGGGTGTGTCATCCTTGGAGGCAGCTGGGTGATACTCCAGTTTGTTTCAAAGCTGGCCACTGGGGTGCCAGCCCTAGGACTACCTGTGAGGGGACCTACTGCAGGTCAAGTTCAGCTGCAGCCTGTGCCCCACCTGGGGCCACCCAGCAGAAGCCACAAAGCAACCCGCAGATGGCTACCACCGGTGACATGCTTGGAAGTGCCTTGAGAGGCAAAGCCACGAACCAAGGCTGGCTGCCACTAGTGCCAGTCTTAGGGCTGCTCACCCAGAGGTACAGGACACACCGAAGCCAGATGCTGCTTGTCTGGTTTCTGGGAACCTTTGAGAGACCCAAGGAAAGTCTGCAGCATGAGCCAAGGCAAGTGGTTTGTATGAAAAAGTCCCTGGAAATGGCTTGAGTGTGTCCAAAAGTTGGGCAGGGCAGGGTCAGGAATCGCCAGGGTATGACAAATGAAGTGATAGCCAGTTTGATGGAGACTCAGATATGGCAGCCGCCTGCGTCTGCACACAGGGGAAGAAGACTCAACAAAGAAACAGTGTCCTCCACCAGTTCCTCCGTCCAGAATAAAGCTGCCCCCGCCCCCAGCCCCTGTCCTGAAGTCAGACAACTCAATTCCCCACCCTATGTCCCTGCCACTGCTCCAGGTGCTGCTCCAGCACAGGAGCTCAGAGACAGTGATTCCATCAGTAAGTCTGTATGTGGTCCCTATAAGAGGCGTGCCTGGGACTCCAGCTGCCCTCTGTCTCACTCAGCCACAATCTCTGCTGGTTTTCACAGCCAGAAATTATGGGGACTTCTCTCCCTGGCACTGGAACCCTGGGCTACAGGGGAGCTAGGACCCTGCACCTCTCCCATGAGGACCTACACAGCTAAGATATCCCTCTCAATTTTTAAAGGTCACATGTGGGTGTGGGGCCAGCCCTTTCAGTATCTCTGCCCCTCCTATCAGTCTCAAGGCGGCTTCTTCTGCACATCCTTAGTTGTAGGACTTCAGTTCAGCAAGATGTTCGGCAGTTCTCAATGATGGTTGTTCTGTAGCTTAGCTGTAATTTTGATGTGGTTGTGAGAGAAGGTAAACACAGACCAGAACCAAGAGTTTTCATCTTTTAATAGAGTAGTAATACGTATCTCACAAAAATGATGAGAAGTTTAAATAATACAACATATGTAAAGGATTTAGTATAGTGTTCAGCCTATATAGAAAGGACCTAATAACTGAATGAGTGCTAGTGGATGTTGTTGTTGTTGTTGTTGTTGTTACTATTATTATCATTTTATTATAGCTATGATCATCATCTTAGGTCACAGAAATTGGAAGATGGGCCTTTTTTTGCTTCTCATGAGGAAACAGCCTTCAAGAGAAGCCCATGGTGGAAAATTTGGCCTGGTAGAGGGTATGCTGTGTCTCTTCCAAAGAAGCCAGAGGACATGGACTGAAATTATTGAAATGAATGGCAGGTTTCCAGCTCCTCTTAGAAGGCTCTGCAGAGCTGAGTATGGCTTTGCTGATACAGGAGCAAAGGATCAGTCTCTTGCATCTATGTTCCTTCTTTGCCCCCCAGTAATGACAGCCGTCATCATAATAAAGGCACCGTTTATTGACTTCCTCATATATGTGAGGACTTTTTTGCATTATTTTTACTCACCTTAGAAAAATCTGATCTGCAAGCTAGACATTATCTCAACTTGCAGTTTTACAGTTGTGTAAAGGTTACTTACAAAAGTGGATAACAGAACTAAGGGTTCAGCTCTGGCTTTCTGACTGCGAAACCTGAGCTTTTACGTTGCTCTCTTGCATGGCTTACCACTTTAGCATCATCTCAAACTCTAACCTAACAAAGGCCTCTAAAAACAGTTATAAAGAAACATTTTTAAGGATTCATTTTTTCTCACCTTGAGTTGTATTTTTCTTACTCCCCTACAGAGTACAAAATTATCAGAATCCACACATATACAGGCTTGCGAAACTAGTGCGAGTCACTACTCTGAGTGATGTTACATATAGTTTGGCTGCAAGAAAATTAAACTCTGTATCAAGAAATAGTTACGAAGACCTGATTTTTTTTTTGTATGAAAGCAGCTGCCAACAAAAGAGTGAAGCAAATTAGAAAAAAAATGTCTCCCAACCACAGATCATGAATGTGTGTAGTATTCAGCTCAGTGTTCTAAGGAGGTTGAGACATTTTCAGTCTTGGTCACAAAGTACATTAGTACTGAAATCAAATTAGAATCCAACCTTTGGGTATTCTTTCCATTACTTTCCCCTGACACCTCTGCAGCCTTTCAGGTATTGGGGTTGTAGAACAGAGAGCAACTGTTTAACAAACACTAATTGTGGTGGGGATAGTATTTAACACACTCCAAGAGTAGTGTTAACTGAGGAGGTCTTTAATTTTTGAGCACTTTTGGAAGTGGCCCACATCCATGTATCATGTGCATAAACAGCATATTTTGCTGTAGGCTTCCTCTCAGTCCTGAGCATACACACTCCACAGGGCATGTTGCGAGGGTCACCCTTCCCAACTAATCGCCTCTGTCTCAGCAACTTGAGATGCAGCAAAATTTGTCTCTGACAACCCCCCTCTTTTCTTCTGATGGTCCTCTAACTCCTTTTGATATACCTAGTAGCCCTCTGGCTGCCCCTAAAATCCTAGCCATATATTTCATTACTGCACAGTTTGTTCTAATATGAGCACTCAGTTTCACAAAAGTCTGCAAAAAATTATCTGCTAATAGTAATCACTTGTATTTACTTGCATAACTCATTACCTTGTTTAAAGTATCCATATATGCATTATTTTATTTTTCTTGTTAACTCTGCCAAGTGGACCAGATAGGTGGCTGATACATCCTTTACAAAAAGTAACACAAGGTTAGAAAGTTTAAAAGACTTTCCTGAAGTCATACTGGGCAATGAACAGTGGAGTGAGACTGAGCTCACGTCTTCTGAGACATAACCAGGCATTCGTCACTAAGATACATTTCCTCATAGAGTATTTCCACTTTGAGAGAAGAGCCTGAAGATTGAAAAGTGTTTTATGCACAAAGACTCTGATTGTGTAATTGCAGGTTTCATGTCAGGAATTAGGCAAAGTATGCTTTGGGGGCACCTTAAGTTACAACATGGAAGCCTAAAACCTTAATGAAAGAAGGTCATTGGAAGCATTTTGTCTCTAAGGTCTTATCCTACAGTAAACATTTCACAACCTTTTTTCTTCAGAAAAAAACGAAGTACATTTTTGTCAGTGTCAAGGGTAAACAAAAGTCAATGTCAAGCCCAAATTACTCAGTATTTCTTCCATCTACCATGTTCTAGAGCATTCTTATTAAAGGATTTAAAGTTTTAAGATAGAAGTTAAGCAAATGAATACAGGGGATAAAATTTATGGGAGATTGGAGAGCAACTAACATGAAACAAAGACATTAACTAGTGGTCATATGTTGTGCATCAGTTGGTTTGCAGACTCAGGAATTTCCCAGGTAAAATCTGAAACTGGCCCCCATGGAGAGCAAGAAGAGATGGAAGAAAGAGGCCGACCACTCCAGATTGGTAGATGGCAGTTTTAATAAGCAAAGGAACTTACACATGACTCATGTCTCTTGTGGCCAAAAGATGAGTAGATCTCTGCATCTGCCTGCCACAATCTGAAAAAGTTTATATAAAGGCTTTAAATGGGTTCAGTCATATATTCGGTCCAGTTGAGACCAGATGGTCTCAACAACACCTTGCTGTCTCAAGGTTATGTCCTTGAAACAGCTCCTAGTGTGGGAATGGTTGGCATAATGTACATTCCAAGGACAGGAGGGGGTGAGGAGCCTCAGATTGCCTGGGTCCCGCTCATGGGTCAACTGGTGGTCACACCGTCTCCATGACCTCCTCCAACAGCATCATGTTGGCTGTGGATTCTGTAGAAGATTCAATTGCATAATAATTTCTCAGGTTCTTTGGAAAATGAGGGCCAGTGCTATAAATATTTTCAGGTGGATAAAACGTTCTTACTGTTAGGGAGCAGATGTTATGTACCTTGAGGAAGAAAAAGTGGCATAGCCATATATAGCCATTAAGTTACATACTCTCTTAATAACTTAAGAGATAATGTTGTTGATAATGGTTTTTATCTTTTTCATTTGTCTCAGACAATTTATATTTGCTCATGGGAGCATTTTTAGGATAGTTGCTTTAAAACCCTTGTCAGATAATTCCAATATCTGATTAATCTCAGTGTTGGTGGCTAAGGATTGTCTTTATTCAGTAAGTTGTGATTTTCCTGGTTCTTGGTATGCTGAGTGATTCTCAGTGATATCTTGGATATTTTGGATATTATTTCATAAGACTCTGGACTCTATTCAACCTTCTTTTTCCAGCAGGTAGTCCCCCTGTTGAGGTGTAGCTTGAGGGCCAGAGCGGAGTATATCTCTGGCTTCCTGATGGGCTCTCCAATACCAGAAGTGGAGAGCTGGCTCACGCTGCCTCCTTGCATGTGGGTGGGGTCGAAGTTCAGCTCCCCATTTAGTCCTACTGACACTTTCCCAGAGAAAGTGGGGCATCTACTTGACGGCCTTATTCATCCCAGTGGTGGACTCAGACCGTGTCCTGCTGACAGCTGGGAGGCGAAAGCAGAGGACTGACTCACCTGCGTCATTGCTGCGGTGGGGGGTGGGGGGATGGGGGGAAGATGGCCAACTCACCTATCTCATACTTGCCCAGACTTCCTCTTACCACCTCATCGATGCAAGGTGGCCATGGAGATTCAGTTCCACTGACATTGATGGGAGGGTGGTGAAGGACCAACTGGATGTGACTCACAATTTGTTTAGTTTTATCAAAACCCATTAGGGAGGGGTGGGAGGCTGTGCTTGGCCCTGGACCTCACTGATACCATCCTGGGAGGGATCTGAGCATCACTGATTGCTTCTGTAGGGACAGAAGTGAAGTGGGGTGGAAGATCAACTCCCTACTTACTTAGTCCCCTAAAACCACGGGGTGGGGAGAACGCAGGTTTGTTTATGTGTTTGTTTGTTTGGGAATTTGCCTAGAGTAAGGCAGTATTACCATAAAGGGTTTTCTGTTGCTAGGCCACCCTTTCCTGGTCTTTTGGCTGGAGAGAATAGGCTTTCTTTGGAGTTTTTTTGTTTTACTTTGTTTGCGTTTTTTTTTAAAATCTGTGCATACCGTTGGTTTCTGCAGCACCATAACTAGGATAGATGGTGTGGGGAGGAACTCAGTGACGTGGTTCCTCGAGTCCTAAGATTTCTAGACAGTCTGTTCTCTTCTTCCCACCTTTTTGAATTTTCATCAGCTTGTTTGTGCTGTTATGTTCATGAATTCTTCCTGTAAGAGGGAAGAGGAGGGGGAAAATAGGGCTACTTCATCTTGGAACTAGAAGTCCGGGTAACCATTTTAAAAGAACTCTGACATTCAATTTGGTCAGAATATTTCCATGAATTTTGCCACAGGAAGTGTGTGTGTGTGTGTGTGTGTGTGTGTGTGTGTGTGTGTGTGTGTATGTGTAGGAATGAAAGCAAAATATGATAGGTGGGTATTAGGGGAAGGAAAATTAAACGATTAAAACTTGTCTTTGTGTACACATGTAAACACACACACACACACACTTTTTATTGTTGTTATTGTTGGTCTACCATGAAAATTCACTTGCACTTTCCTCCTACCCCCACTCCAAGCTCACGCTTGCCCTATAATTCCTTGCCTTAGGGTGAATATAAAACATCAAGAGTACTAACTCAGGTTACCAAGTGATCCCAAGCAACTCTCCATTATTTTCCATCAATTTGATAATTTCCTATGGTATTGAATTTTCATCTTAGTGGCCTTGCATGGAGAATTCCTTGAGCTCACAGCTCTGACTATTCACCTTTGTATCTGTAACACCTGTGCTCAGTGTCAGGCACCACACGGGTCCTCAGCAACTATTTGTAGAATAAAAGTGTCCGTATAAGCACATCTTCCACTCACCCCTGCAATTGGAATCCTCTCTTTGCACATCTTCATATGCCACTTGTTCATGTATTTGAGAGTGAAACGTATGGCCTACCTGATATTGCACTGTCTTACTGCGTAACTTTGGCTAGTTCAGTGTTTCAGTTCTCTATTGCTGTGTAATAAGCTACCTTGGAACTTAGTGGCCTCAAACAACAAGGATTTTGCTATTTGGATGGGACTCGGTGGAGACAGTTTATCTCTGTTCCATGTGCCACCAGCTGGAGTGTTTTAGCTGCGGCTAGAGGACAGACTTCCAAGATGGCTCCCGCGAGTGTCTGGCGCGTTGGCGCTGGCTCTTGGCTGGGAGCTCAGCTGAGACTGTCAGCCAGGGGTCTTTATTCTTCTCCACACGAGTCTCTCCACGTGGCTGCTTGGGCTTCCTCGTGACATGGTGGCTGGATTTCAAGATGTAGAAGCTTCCAGGTCTTCTTAATACCTGGCATCGAATACTCATAATATTTCTTTCTCTGCATTTTATTGGTCAAATTAGTATTAGACCCAGCATAGAATCAAGAGGAGTGGATGTAGACTCCAGCTTTTTAGGGGAGGAGCAGCTTGTGCAGATAGGGAAAAGTAGAAATATTTGGGAACATCTTTGGAGAGTAACTTTAACACTCTGCCATCAAATTTCTTGAACTATAAAATATGAAATGGGAAGAGGACAGCATTAGTACATCTATCATAGAATTGCTATGAAAACTACAAGAGATAATGTCTGTATCAAGCTTAGAATGATTCCTGGTACATAGTAAACAATCAATACATTTTAGCTAATTTAGCTAATTTTTTTTATATGAGAATGGAAATTGCTGCAAAACATTAAATTAGAGAAGAGCATATCTTTTCCCTCAAGGAAGTTATTATATCTTCTCTTGAAGTCTAGGTAAACAGTTTCACTGGTTAGTATTTTCTTTGATAGCTTCAATCAATGCATTCTCTTTGATGTGCTTCCTCTTAAACAATAGATAAGATTTAGAGAGAGAGAGAGAGAGAGAGAGAGAGAGAGAGAAAGAGAGAGAGAGAGAGAGCGCTCAAATGCATAGCTAACAAATGTCTGGAATAACCCACAGTTTTGTTGTATAATGACTTTTGGTATCTCTGTTGGAATCCTTTTTCTTTTTATACTCACTTGTGGATATTTTTCTTCTTGGTATCACTTTCTAGTCCCTCCACATTGTGCTTTGAAGTAACAGTCCTCTAAAGAGATAGAATGAATGATATGGGAGTGACATGCCCTTGGAAGCTGCTCTTGGTCCTTTCTTTGGAGGCACTCATGTGAAGCATTAGCCCTTTCAGAAAGTTACAGGTCAGCAGAGGTGATCAGCCAGGTAAATCTAAGGTATAATCACAGGGACCTGATAAATTCCAAGTCAAGTAATTGCTACATTTCAGCGATTCTGACAAGGTAATTTCTTGTTTCTAAGCTAGAGGTAAGGATCGATTCAAAACCATGTGCTACTAAAATTATGTAAATTCATGATTTTTAGCAGTTAGCCGGGTCAGCATTTTCATTAGCCAGTGCATGATATCTTTGTAACTAAATTTTTTTATAAAAAGAGCAGTGAGGTTCACGCCGTTTTCATAGCATTGTTATTGTGCTGTCGGAAAAGTCATAGCAAAACATACAACAAAAAACATAGCAAAAATATGTCATGACTTTTTCGACAACCCAATAATTTTCATTCTTTTCCTTTTGATTCTGTGTCCATACCTGGAATTTCTCTAAGTGATTAAGACTATTCTTCTAGGGCCGGCTGAGTGGCTCAGTTGGTTAAGAGCTCGCTCCAGAGTTTGAGCTCTGAGCAACAGCGGTTCGAGTCCAGCCCGAGCTGAGCAGCCGCTGAGCTGCCAATAGGTAGCAGGATGGCTCAGCTAAAAAACAAAACAAAACAAAACAAAAATGCTTTAAGACTATTCTTCTACAGCTGACTTTTCCTTCTATGATTATCCATTTCTTCAGTTTTTTGAACAGCCACATTTTATTAATGATCATTTACCATGCACTAATAAACTCTGCGTCATTTAGTCCTTCTGGAATTTTCTGATCCTTGATTACAATGTAACATACTGCCTGATGACTTGCTTGTCATTCCTGTTTTCAGCTTCCTCATGCACTAGTTAAGGTTATTTCTTCCCTTTTTTGGCTTTACTCCCCATTGAAGATTTTCATTTTCAACAGCCTTGTTAGCTATCTCCAACTTCTCTCACTTCCTTTTTGCACGCTCTGCTAGCACAGAACATATACTGAATTCTTGTAGATGGTCACCATTTACTCTTGTTTTAGACTAGCACATCAGTTCTCAGATTTCAGCGTGCCTTAGAAGAACCTAGAGGGCTTATTAAAACATAGATTGCTGGGGCCCACTCCCAGAATAGGACAGGTGTAGCCAGAGAATTTACATTTTTAGCAAGTGCCCAGGAATGCTGATGCTAGGTGCCCAGGACCAAGCTGTGAAAACGACTGGCAGAGTAGATCGGCATGGTGGTCAGGAGCCTCTGGATTTAGCTGGTGTGGGTTCACCCACAGCTTTGCTGCTTAACTTTCCCAGCCATGCAACCTTACAAAAGCAAAGGCCTTAGTTTCAGCTCCATAAGCTGCAGTTTCCACACTCATGGGAAGGGGACCAACCTTCTCGACTTGTAAGGATTAGATGACATGATCCATGTAAAGTGTTTAGTACAGTGGTTAGATATACATGCTCCATAAGTGTTAGCTATTGGCAATTTTTTTTACAAGATGTGAAGAATTAATGTTTAAGCTCATTTACCAAAATTAAAACAACATGCCTTCTCCAGCATATTGGCCATTTTCCTCAGGATCTTGATTTTCTATACTGTTGAGATAGAAATGCTACTTTTTATTCATTCATTTATTTATTTATTTAAGATTGGCCATGTGAAAAGAAAGATGCAATAGAAAGATCATGAGATTTGGAATCAGGAAAATGCCTGGGTTCCAGTCCACTCTGCTATTCCTAGCTTTGTGACTCATAGCAATTTTCTTCATCTCTCTGATCCAAGTTTCCTTTAAATATCTTCTAAAGTGGTGATATAAATGGTATGGATCAGATAAGCTAGAGCATTTGAATTTTTTTTTCTTTAGTGGTCTGCACAGTGTGGTTATTGTTCTTTACTGAGGATAAGGGTCTTGAGTAATTTTTATTGTACATATTCATTATCTTCATAAAAAAGTTGTGCTTCTATAGAGTGACAATTATGAAAAGAAACACTTTTCCATTAGAATTATTTTGAGGTGATAGTGACTTTAACTGGGAATTGCTAAACACTAGCTTAGATATGTGGATATGTTACTTCCTATTAGCAATCTAGCTAGTTCTCTTTCTTATTGACTGAAAGGCTGATTCATTTTTCAGAATTTTTACCTGGAAGAAATTAACATCTGAGCGACAATATTTCAAAATGATGCTGAGAGAGAAAAAAATATATATCTAATAATGATTGTACCAAAAGCACACTTAAAGCTTTGTTCTCATGCTGTGACTATTCAGTTTTGATAATAGGTTTTAGACAAAAATCAGGGAATTATTTTCAGTTGCTATTACAGGATTTTTTCAAGAGGAAAGAAGTTCCACTTGATCAAATTGTTTTAATGTAGCATTTTAAACACTCTGCAAGGCACCGCGGAAGATGCTTCATGCTTTAGATGCATTTTCCTCCATGGAAAGCAGGACACCATACAAATATTACTACATATGTCACAAAGATCACGTCAAAGGGCTGAGAGCTTCAAGGAGGAAGAGGTGATTTCTGGCTAGATCAGCACCCTCCCATTTTCAGGCCACGTGCTGAGCCACATTAAGCTAGAGTATCTGAGTATTATAAGGAGGCTGCAAAAAACTTAGTAAGCCCAATTTATGATTGACCTTCACAAAGGACTATGTTTAAACCATCTCAGACAGATGAGAATCTATTCTTCATTGGGAGAAGAAATCCTTTCCTTGAAGGAGACTCCATAACCTTCTTCATGAACTCATTTCAGTATTTAACAGCCTTTGCTTGCTGAACACACGAACATCAAGATTTGTCCTCTCTGGACTTGCTTATGTTACGCAACTGCCATCACAGCTCTGGGGACCCCGTGTCATTGCTTCATTAGTTGATTACCCAATTAAACAAATCATTCTGAGAGTCAGGATATAATACTGGTTAAGAGCGCTGAGAGTCGGGCAGTTTTGGATTAGATCTTGGCTCCTTCACTTTCTTGTCCTATCACCCTGGGCAAAGTTAGTTAAAACCTCTGGGCCTCAGTTTTCTTACCTGTAGAATGGGGATAATAACACATCTGCCCATTAGGGTTGTAAAGATTAAATTTAAAAGGATACCTGTTTTAGGTTGAACTACATGAAATCACCAATATGTGACCATTTTTAATAATAAGAATAGCAATTTTATGTGGTTTAAGCTAATAAATGGCTTAGCAAATTACCTAGAATCTACGAAGAACTCAACGTTACTGGCAATTTTTAGAAACAGAGGAGAGACAATGTCCATTATTATTATTATTATTATTATTATTACATTGCTATCATTGTTATCATGGTCTACAATATCCAGGCTCCATACTAGAAGATAATCCTGCACACAAACCAGTATAAATGGTGACATTGATTATGGAGCTGTGTGTGATGCCACCAATGTGTGGATGATAGAGCATATGGGCCGGTCTGCGGACGTTAGGGAAGGCTGCAGCGAGGTGGCAGCATGAACTGGGCCTTGCAGGGTGGGTTGGAGATTTCTGGGTGGACAAACCGATGGAGGAATGCCCAGCAGAGAAAACAGCATGTGCCCAAAGCACAGAGGTGGAAGGGAGCGTGGGATATTTGGGAACCTGTATTGAGTCTGTGTGGCGGAAGCTTAAAATTAGGTCTGTGGGAGTGGAAGGAATTGAAAGCGGAGAGAGGAAAAGGGACACGGATTGAAAGAAATGTAGATTTTAGTGGGGTAGTATCCTGATTGGTTTTGCAAGTCTGAAAAGTTCCTCTGGAAATTACGAAGAGAATGATTGGCCTGGAGTGAGTGTAGAAACAGAGACACATACGGGGGGCTATGGCAGTGATCCAGCTGAGCAATAATGTAGCCGAATCCAGGACCTTTATGTAGATTTAAAGGTCCTAATGATGGGTGGACTCAGGCAAGAGAGTGAAATGTAAGTCGACTCCTGAGTATCTATAGAAAATAGAAGGGGCAGGAGGAGGAAGACTAGGACATGGGGAATAAGGTGGGAGGGGGCTGAGACGAGTTGAGTTTGGAGCAGGTTGCATCCAGTGTGTATTAGAGCTTTCCATTTCCCCTGACTTTCCAGAGCCTGGTGTTTCTGATAGGACTGCAGCACAAGATGTTACGCTCTCAGGGGCACCATGGGGAATCATGAGACCCTTACCCCAGCATTTTGACAGGGCAAATTACATTTTGTTTTTCTAATTTTACCAGGGTCTTGCCTCCCCAAGGACATTGGTCATGTACTTATGCTGAGGTCACGGTTAATAAGTAAAAAACATAGCAAACATTAATACATAAATAAACTATTATATTTTAAGCACTGTTCCAAGTTCTTTCTAAGTTTCATCTAATTTTATCAACAACTCTGCAAGGTAGTTAGTACTATTAACCCCATTTTATAAGTGACAAAATGGAAGCTCATGGAGGTTAACTAACATGTCCAAGGTCATAGAACTAGTGAGTGGTGAAGCCAGGATGCAAATTGAGGGGACTATGTTACTGAGTATCATGCTGGGATATACAATTTGGCTTAAGCTAGAGAATCATAGGTTCCCTGTCTATTGGGGTGCTTCACAATGGGATTTTATTGTTTTTAAAATAATTCTTATTTGGTCCAAATTATTTTACATAGTGTTCTGAGGTGTGTAGATTCGAAAAGACAAATCCATGGGCTAAAAATTCTTCTGTCTAATCCACATTCTCCAATAGGAAAGATTCTAGATTCTGGTTTTAGATAATCTTATTGTATTTGGTCTGTAATTTTATTTCATTTTCTATTGTAGTTTGCGGCCCCTCTTTAGCAGGAGTCAAAGAGGAGTTACCATTACAGGTGATATTTACTCTCTGAGGTAAATTAAATGTATTGCTTATTTTTAATTTTGACTGAAAAAGAGCTTTTTGTTTTGTGGGGGTTTTTTTGTTTGCTTTGCTAAGTCATCTATATGATGTGCTTGTGTCTGGCATTCTTACAATTCCTCTATTCATCCTCGCTATGGACTGAATGTTTGTGTCCCCCCCAAAATTCATATGTTGAGCCCCTAATCCCCGATGTGATGACATTTGAAGGTGGGGCCTCTAGATGAGGCCCATGGTGGGATTAGCAGCCTTATAAGGGGGACACCAGAGCTCCGTCTCTCTCTCTCTCTCTCTCTCTCTCTGCCATGTGAGGACACAGCAAGGCAGTGTCTGCAAGAGAACCAACACCAGTCTCCAGAACTTTAAGAAACAAACATTTGTGAAGCCACCCAGTCTATGCTATTTTGTTATGCAGCCCAAGCTGACTAGGACTGCCCTCCTGGGTCTCTTCAGTAAGATGGGTCCCATCTCTGCTATGCACACCTACCAGGGCATGACAGTCATCAGTGTAAGGGAGTCCCTTACCTTGGTAGCAGCCCAGTCGCCTACTGACGAGAAAACCCATCTAAAATCTTCTTTCTGTAGTTGTGCTTTTATGAATTATGTAACCGGGCTTTGTCCTTCCCTTTATTTGATTGCACTCACAGAGTGCTGGCATTAAGAACCCTCTAAAAGACAAAGCAGTTGATTATTCTTATCATCAAAGTAGGCACTCATATTGGTGCGGTAAGAAGCACTGCACAGAAATAGCTTGTTGGCAGAATTGCACTCTCAAGGGTACATATCTTCAAGCCATCCTTGACTCTCTGGAGCAGAAAGGCAACCAAGTACAATGCCGAGGAGTGGGGAAAATGTTGAACTGAGACAGAAGGATCTCATGTGAAATTGAGAGTGTCTTTCAATGGTGCCTATCAAAGAAAAGATTAACGATGATGTGCTTTCCTTCCCAAATGATGGAACTATTATCCTCAGGAAAGCTCAGTTCTCTTCCTGGCTTAGGTATTAACTGATGGTTTGAATGAACATACTGTTTTTACCTACTTGCTTTTGCATGTGCTGCGTCCTCTGTCAGGAAGATCACCTTCCCTCCCCTGTCTGCCCCCCACAATTACCCCCCCCTCCATCCCCAGTTCTTCTGGAGAATCCTACATGGCCTCTCATACCAAAATAATAACAATGATCCTAGCATTAACGTAGTATTTACTGTGTATCTGGTAATGTAGACGGCAGAGGGTGGGGCACTTGGGAGTATCTACTTCAGATGCAGGCAATAAGGGGTTGCATTCTCTACAGAGAATTTTTTTTTAATTATAAAACCAAAAAATGAGTCTGCTTTCTCTGACCACCATATGTTGGCAATTCTAAACAATATTGGTAATAAAATAGTCCTCCCCACTGAGGCAGACTTTTCCCCCTGAGCCCCCTTTCACCCGTTACCCACTCTATGTGCCCAGCACCTTCCTAAGCATTTGCATGTATTAGCTTCCATAATTTGTCTCATTTTACAGCTGAGAGAACTGAAGCATAGAGAGTGTGTGAGTAACCTAAGGTAGTGCAACTTGGTCATACCGCCTAGCAGGCAAGTGATGTGGCCAAGGTTTGAATCCAGGCAGTATTACACCCAACCACTGAACATACACCTCTCAGAATAGCTAGCACACTTATAAATATACCTCTGTGAATGTGCCCCAGATCTACCCATGTTAGAATGGCTCCCTGCATGTGTTCCTCAGCACTCTTCATTTTCCTGTCATAGCCTTCCCTGGGCTACAGGACAGTACATTGGGGGCTCCCTGAGCCTGGCACAATGGCTGCCCTCTAAAAGAAGCCACATGGATGGATGGACAAATGAACCAATGCAACCTTTGGTCCCAGAGCTAGAAATATTTATATATATATATATATATATATATATATATATATATATATATATATATGCAGATGGGTGGAAAGCTCTAGGTTTTAGTGTAGCATTCAAGAGCAGCCTTCAGTTCTGAACGTGTTACTAATCACATCTGAGGCCTGGAATCAGGCATTGAATACATCTTGATCTTTGTTTCCTAGTTGGTGAGACAGGGAATGGAATTATATTAGTGATTTTCAACATGGACACCTTTTTTCAAACGAAGCTCAGGGAGATTTCTTTCCCCCCCCCCCATTGCTAAGAACCATTTTTGTAGAATAAAACCCAAAACTTTTTATTTAATTATAACAGACCACAGGAGGTACACAGATTAGCTTTATGAATTATTGCAAGGTGAACATGTCCATGTGACACCATCCAGATCAAGAAAAAGCACATTACCAGCCACCCATTATCCTCCCTCCTAGTCAAATGTGAGGCTCCTCTGGCTTCTAACATCATATACTAACTTTCTAATACATGGGAAACTTTAGTGTCTGTTATTTTGTGTAAGCTTTCTTCTACTCAGCATTGTGTTTATGAGCTTCCTCCATGCTGATGTGTTTAACTATAGTTCATTCATTTCTCTTGCTGTATTGTAGTCCACTGTGCAAATAAACTAGTTTAGAAATTATTATCCATTCTACTAATTACGAATATTTTGGATCAATATAAAGAAAGCCACACTTAGTGAGTCATGCTAAAACTGCCAGAAAGATCAATGACATAAGGTATCTATTAAAAATGACTCACTTATTCATGTTCCCTAAGAATGTTACTCCTTTCTGGGACCTCTTCCTTCTTCCTTCCTCCAGCTAACAACTTGTAACATACCCTGAGTCTCCTTTTTATAACCATCATTGATTGGCCAGGGCTGGACATCTGAACAGTCCAGGCCAATCCTGATTTCTGTGCTCATGCCCACAATTCTTCAGTCCAGGAATAATTACAATCAGAGTGCTCTTTTAAGATTTTTGAGCATGGGATCAGAGACCGAGTCATAAGAGACTTTGCAACTGACTGGAGCCATGCTCTCTAGGAGGAAGAAGTCACCTGCACTAGGACAAAGTCAGGTTTACACATGGCTAGAAACAGTATGGAAAGATGGAGAGAATGCCTTGGTGGTATCCCTAGCTTCATTTATCTAGGAGTTCCTCTTGTTATTATTATTTGATCCATTAAGTTCCTCCTTGGCTTAAGATAGTTCAGGTTGGTAATCTGTTACAACCAAGAGAAATCTTGCTAGTATAGACATGTTACACAGACCAAAATATATCAAATCAATAAATGTGGAACTATTCTGCCTCATTACCTCACAATAGCCCCTTTAAAAAAGCACTGAACTGAATGATATTTATGTCCAGATGCAATTTTCGAGGAATGTTGAGGATGGTAAGTTTTGTCAGTATAAAATAAGAAAAAGCATTAAATCTGGAATAGCATTTTATGAATGGCATAGTACTCTGGATGCCTTCCAGGCCTTTCTTCAATGCTATTCTCATCTCTATTCTAAATAATCCTCTCCCTTGAGTCCCTGTACCCCTGGGCCTAGGTCACAGAGTGTTGTTAGTGCAAGATGTAAACCTTGTATTTTGGCTTCAAGTACATGTACCTAACTCATAGAAGGAACTCAACAAGTATTTATTTTGTGGTTGCTACCCAAATTCAGTATTCACTACTTAGCTGCAAATTCTTTCCTCATTTGTGGATGATTAGTTAACACATGTCTACCAATAGCTACTCCAAAATCCCTTTAATTTTTCTGAAATCTGCATTCTTACCCGATAAATGACTCCCTACTCTATTTTTAATGAACAAATTCAGAGATCCCCATCTTCATTCTAACGCATTTCAACGTTCATGCTTATATCTTTCTTGTCCTTTTCTCCAGCTCAAAGGAATTTATGTCCTTATTTTTCTCTAAAGCTAGATTCCGTCTGAGAGATACTGTTGCTATACTTATTTCCTCTCCCTGGCGTCTTTAAACTCTCCCTCTGCATAGAACTCTAACCCAACTTCTGTGTTTCTTCTTCACCTTGAAAGAAAATCTTAATATGATCTTGATGTCCATTTTAGCTACTATCTTATTATTTTTCCTTTATTGACACGTTTCTTGAATAAGAAATTGAAGGACGCATTCAGCACCTGTCATGAAACCTCGAAATACCTTCTACCGATTTCCAAGGTAACTCATTCTACCTACTTGCCTGATCTCTGTCTCCACCCCTGCTTTTCTTCTTCTTCCTGTCCTCTAATTCTGTGCACTGAGCTTTTGTGACAGTTCAGCCTGGGTGCTGGACTCCTCCTGCTACAAATGTTCTGTCTGCTTCCTGGATAATGTCTGTACAAATGACACCCCAATCTATACCTTCCACCTTCTTCTCTCGCTCAAGTTCCAGCTGTGTTGTCTTTAATTCCTGCCTGACATTCCCACTTGGCTGTTCCATCTTCTCCCCTCAAATAAACACTTGCCAAACTCAGCTCATTCCTCTCCTTCTACCCACACTGGGCTCAGCGTGCTAAACTCCTTTCCTTCATCAATAACACCAACATTTCCCACTTAGCCAGGCTTGCAAACTCCATCATCACTGACGTTACCTATCTTTCATTGTGCATGGTAATCAGTCACTATGACTCTAGGAGATTGTTCTTTGGAAAGACGCTAGCAGCCATCCATGCCTTTTTCTTTTTCCTACTCCCACGCCAACCCTTGATTTATATTAGCTGACGCCATTACAAAACTCATAGAAAAACGTGGCATCTTTCCTTTCCCATGTTTTCCCTTCTTGGTGAACCTATATGTTCTTCTCTCTCTGAAAGATATTTTCATCTCTAAGCTATTTTCAGAACTAAGATTACTGATCAACATGAATTCTAGGACTGAGCACGTCTTCCCCTGGCTAATTCTCCTAGATTGGCTCATGTCCCATGCGCTCTTTATAACTTCTCACTTAGAAGATTCTCCCAAAGGGGTGGAATACTCTAAAATCAGAATTTTACAAAATCAAAATGTCTTAATACATTTAACAGCAGCCATCATTCTCACCTAGAAAAGGAGGTTCCCACACCTCCTTATTTTGGTGGTCAGAAAAGTTGACTTATTTCTTGATATTATAAGGAGTGCAGGGGCTGTGTTTACCACTCTATATACACTTCAGAGTCTAGCTCAAGGTTTTGCATATAGTAAGAATTTAAATTTTTTTTGATGAATGGATGGATTAGCAGACTATATAACCACTATATATATATAACCACTATATAACTACTATAATCAGTAATACATATTCTTTGTAAAAAAATAAATAAATAAAAACTTCATACTTTCTTATTTTTAAGACCCCAAGAGTCAACTATTGGAGTGGGTAGAATAGATGTTAATTTTGCCATTTTCTGCTGAGGAATCTGAGGTAAAGAGAGGTTGTGAAATTCCCAAAGTCATACAGGTATTTGGCAATATGACCAGGCCCAGAAAGTGATCTATTTTCTTCAACCCTATATTGGAGCACTAAACTATGCTTTTTTGGAAGGTCAGTAGACCAGGTTTTGAGACAAATGATATTTAAAATTAAAACCTCTAAATGTGAGTTTTCTCCCTTAGAATACTCAGTCAGTTCATAAATATTAGCAAACTGTTTTTTTTATATATTTAAAGTCAGTCTGTCAGTTATTTCCATAAAAAATTTTACTGTTCCTCTGTATATGACAGGAAAACAACTTACCTAAATTTAGATATTTTAGTTGATGTTATTTTATAATGCCACCTAACATTTGGAAATTTAAGATCTGAAAGGAATGTTAGATGTTGGCTAGAATAATCTATTGTTATAGGATTCCCTTTCATCGAGAGAGAGGTAGATCGGGCTTGAGTGTGTACAATGTGCCATTTCTTCAGGGGAACTTAAAAGATGAGACACTAGAATGAAATGAATTGAAATGTACTAGAACACTCTACTTCCTTGGCTAGTTTCTCTCCATACCTAACCTTTGTCTAGCATCTCATATTTCCTCACTATGGATAGTGTTACCTGGGAACCTGAATTCATGTTTGTCTTAGAAAAATTTGTACTTGTCTCCCTGGCAATCTGTAGCCTTCTGCTTTCTGTGTTGTAGACATTCTTCAAAATGCCTTGTCCCTGGATATCACTTTGCTCTTATGGAGGGGGTTTCTCTTCTTCAAGTGGGTCACACTCAAATTCACTCTAGGTCTTTGAAAGTGTTAGGCCTTTGGGAATATTTGTCCCAAAGATTTTGCAAGTCTGAATCTTTGGACCATTCAGGTCTTGGTTCCATATTACCTCCCCTGTAAGAATTTTACTGACTGTTACAGATGAAATAGTCCCACAACCCCCTCACACCAGTCGCTCTCAATCTTAGTATTCTGTTTAATTAATTTCATAGTATACATTATTATCTATCATTATTTTGTATGTTTATTTGTTTGCTTGTTGTATTTTTTCCTGATCTCTCACCTTGACTAGAATGTAACCTCCATCAGATCAGGAATCTTGCTTAAACTATTTACCAGAGTAGCACATAGAGCATAGTAGGAGGCAGTAGATATTTGTCAGATGAATGAAGGATTGATTCTTATTTAAAATTTTTTTTTCTGTCACTTCAAGGGATTTGGGATATTGGGAGGAGAACATGTGTATTTAGTCCATCATATTGATTCAATTCCTTCTTTGCTCAATATTTAGGATTTTGAACTCTCAACGAATTGGGCGTAGAGAGAATGTACCTCAACATAATAAAAGCCATTTATGCAGGCCCACAGCTAGCATTATACTCAATGGTGAAAGCTTTTCCTTTAAAATCTGCGGGAGACCGGCTCCCACAAGTCCAGGGGTTCCCTTAGGTGGAGACGGAGTCAGCGAGGAAAGAACTCGGAGACAAAGAAGTGCTTTTTTTAAGAATTAATGTCTCACTTTATTTTTACAGCCTGTCCTTTTTTTATACTGGGCAGGTAACTATTTACGTCATTGAGCTGTTTTTCCCCAAGTTGTTTTTCCACGTTTAAACCTTTACCCATTAGGAAATTGTTTTCTACATAGTTTCAATGTTCCTTCCTTCCCAGGGTCCATTTTCTTTAGAAGTTTG
>NW_017731679.1:1077491-1090905 GCF_001890085.2 Hipposideros armiger
CTTATTTAAAGAAAATAAAACAATCAATATAAGAAGGGGTGTCAGATCTTTATCCTACTGGGGGCATCCAAAGGGGAATTTAAATTTTTCAAAACATAAAGCAGTATCTGTTTCTCAGTCAGAGCTTCAGGATTTGTCACAATAGCAGTGTGATAGGCCATGTCAGATACTGAGGTGCAGCCGGCTCCCAACAAAAATCAGGAACACGATAAAGACCTCCACTTTCACCACTTTCATTCAACATAGTAATGGAAGTCTTAGCCAGAGAAATTAGGCAAGAAAAAGAAATTAAAGGCATCTAAATAAGAAAGGAAAAAGTAAAATTCTATTTGTAGATGTGCTATTATATAGAGAAAATCTTAAAGATTAAACCAAAAAACTGTTAAAACTAATAAATTTAATAAAGTTGCAAGATTTAAAACTAATATTCAAAAATTATGTCTATATACTAACAATAAACAATCAGTAAGAGAAATTAAGAAAACATTCCCATTTACAATACCATCAAAAAGAATAAAATATTTAGGAATAAATTTAACCAAGGAAGTGAAAGACCTGTACACTGAAAATTATGACATTAGTGCAAGAAATTGAAGAAGACACAAATAACTGGGAAGATATTCCATGTTCATTGATTCGAAGAATTGGTACTGTTAAAATGACCATACTATCCATAGTGATCTACAGATTCAATGCAATTCTTATTAAAATTACAACAGCATTTTTCACAAAAATAGGAAAAACAATCCTAAAATTTGTAGGGAACCACAAAAGACTTTGAATAGCCAAAATAATCTTGAGAAAGAACAAAGCTGGAGGTATCACACGTCCATATTTCAAACTACATTACAAAGCTGTAGTATGGTATCACAAAACGGTATGGTATTGGCACAAAAACAGACACATAGAATGGAATAAACAGACAAGAAATAAACTCACGCATCTATGGACAATTAGTTTACAGCAAAGAAGCCTAGAATATACAATGGGGACAGAATAGTCCTTTAATATGTGGTACTGGGAAAACTGAATATCCACATGCAGAAGAATGAAACTGGACCACTGTCTTACATTATACAGAAAAATAAACTCAAAATGGATTAAAAACTTGAATTTAAAACCTAAAACTATAAAACTCCTAGAAGAAAACATAGGGGGTAAGCTCCTTGCCTTTGGTCTTGGCAGTGATATTTTTTTTTTTATTTAACATCAGAAACAAAGGGAAAACAAGCAAAATAAACAAGTGGGACTACACCAGTTTAAAAAGCTTCTGCAGGGCCAGCCGAGTGGCTCAGTTGGTTAAGAGCTCACTCAAGAGTGCGAGCTCTGAGCAATAGGGTATCCAGTTTGATGCCCGGCCTGTGCTGAGCTGCCGCTAAGCTACCAACAGGTGGCAGGATGGCTCAGCTAGAAAAAAAAAAAAAGCTTCTGCACAGCAAGGGAAACCATTAACAAGTGAAAAGGTAACATATGGAATGGGAGAAAGTATTTGCAAATCATATATGTGATGAGGGGTTAATATCCAAAATGTATAAAGAACTCATATAACTCAATAGTAAACAAAAAACTTGTTTTAACAATGGGCAGAGGAACTGAATAAACATTTTTCCAAGGAAGACATATAAATGGCTAACAGGTACATGATAAGTTGCTCAACATTACTAATTATCAGGGAAATACAAATCAAAACTATAATAAGATATTACCTTTCACCTGTTAGAATGGCTATCATCAAAGAGATTACAAGTACTGGTGAGAATGTGGAGAAAATGGAAACCTTCTTCACCGTTGGTGAGAATGTAAATAGGTGCAGTCACTATAGAACACAGTATGGGGTGTTCCTCAAAAAATTAGAAGTAGAAGTATCATATAATCCAGCAATCCCACTTCTGGGTGTATATCCAAAGGAAATAAAAATAGGATTTTGAATATATATCTATATGTTCAAAGAGATATTTACATGTTTGTTGCAGCATTATCCACAAAATATGGAAATGACTTAAGTGTCCATCAATGGATGAATAGGTAAAGAAGATGTGATATGTATATATAAGTGCATCTGCTATGTGTATGTATGATGTATGTATGTGCGTGTATGTGTGTGTATAAATATATATATATATATATAATATATATTTTATATTATAATATTATATATAATATTATTCAGCCATGAGAAGGAAGGACATTCTGCCATTTGTGACAGCATGGTTGGAGTTTAAGAGCATTATGCCAAGGGAAATAAGTCAGAGAAAGACAAAGACTGTTTGATATCACTTGCATGTGGAATCTAAAAATGTTGAACTTGTACAAACAGACTAGAATGGTGGTTACCAGGAGTAAGGAGTGTGATAAAAGGAGAAATGTTGGTTTCAGAGTACAAACTTTCAATTATAAGATGAATCAGTTCTGGGACCTAATGTACAACATAGTGATTATAGTTAATAATACTGTATTATAAAATAATACTGTATTAAGTGTTCTCACCACACACACAAAGGTAAGTAGGTGATGGCGATGCAGGTGTCGGCTAATGCTATGGTGGTAATTATATATTTTGCAATATAGAACTGTATCAAATCCACACAGCAATACAGCTTAAACACACAATGTTATATGCCAATTGTATTTTAATAAAGCTGGAAAAATATGTAGGATTTTGGTAATATTGGTAGTCACTTTGACATTGGTAATAGATGTTTCAAAGAACAATATTATTCCAAATAATTGGTGCACAGCATCTGAATGTACCTGGACATTTTTATAACATCTAAAGGAAAAGCTGCCTAAAGTCCAGAAGGATAATAGGCAAACACTCTGGAAAGGAAGCAAAGTCCTGCTTGCATCCTGTCTTCTCACTTATCCCATCTGAAACGTGCCTGTGTTCTTCAGTGACTGGATGTGGGATATTATGGTAGCACGGGCTACTATTGGGAGGATATCATGAACATGTTACAAGTGTGAGAGAGTGGTTTTTGCTCTAAAAACCTTTGTCAAAATGCCCTCCTCTGAGCTGGGCTTTGGCTATTGCCTTGCCCGATTCTGTGCTCCCGGTAGGCACTATAACGCCCATATATTTTCCTAAGGTTTTATGAGCCCAACAGGTCTCTGCCCTTATCTATGTTACCTTGGTTCTCATGGAGGCCACAGCTGGGTTTTGTTTCATTAGAGGTGGTCAGGGGTAGTTCCTTATAACATTTAATCTTCAGAACAACCCTGACCCAGTAGGTATTATTAATACTGATTTTCACATTAAGGGAAAAGACTCAGAGAGGTTACACAAGTTGGCCAAAGTCTTGCCACTAGTAAGTGGGCAAAACCAGGATTTTAGTCTTGATCTATCAGATACTGAAACTGTATATGCAGTTATATGGCAGTATTCAACAGTGTCCCTATTTATGGAGATGAAGAGTTCACTGTTTCTAATGTATTAGCAATTAGGCTAAATAACTGGAGAGCAATTTCAGATACTCGGTCGAAATCTTTTATTTTTATATAAAATTGCTCTGTGGGAGCTATACAGAATATCTGCCTTTTCTTTTTCCTGGCAATCACTTTCAAATATTTGAATAAAAGTCTCAAATGTGATAGTTAGGGATTAATTTATAAGCAGGTAGAACCTGAAAAAGAAGCATACACCCCTATGTTTAATACAGTGCTATTCACAACAGCCAACATATGGAAACAACCAAAATGTCCAGCAATAGTCTATTGGATGAAGAAATTGTGGTACATTTATACAATGGAGTGTTGCTCTGCCATAAAATGAATGAAATCTTACAATTTCCAACAACATGGATGGACCTAGAGGTTATTATGCTAAGTGAAGTAAATCAGGCTGAGAAAGACAAAGACCATATGATCTCACTTATATGTGGAATCTAAAGAACAGAATAAATGATCAAACAAAATAGAAACAGGCTCATAGATACAGAGAACAAACTGATGGTTGCTAGATGGGAGAGGGTTAAGGGGATGAGTAAGAAACCTGATGGGGTTAGAAAGTACAAATTAGTACTTACAAAATAGTCATGGGGATGTAAAGTACAGTATGGGGAATATAGTCAATAATGTAAAAACTATATATGGTATCAGATGGGCACTAGACTTATCGGAGGATCACTTCATAAATTATGTAAATCCCTAATCATTGTGCTGTACAGCTGAAACTAATATAAAATAATATTGAATGGCAACTATAATTAAAAAATATATATATATATAGTCACAGGGTATAAAGTACAACATAGGGAATAGAGTCAATGGTATTGTAATAGCTATATATAGTTTCAGATGGATAGTAGACTTGTTGGGGTTATCACTTTATGAGATGTGTAAACATCTAATCATTATGTTGTTTTGTACACCTGAAGCTGATAATAAAAAATAATTAAATAAATAAATAAATAAATAAAAGAATCATAACATTTGAATTGGTGGAAATGAGAGAAATGGACATTAGAGTTAATCAAATGTGATAATAGAATGATTGTTGAATGCCTATTGTGTCTAGTATTGTGCTAGTTGCTTTCTATGCATTATCACAAGTAATTCTCATGATGATTATACAGTAGATGGATGATATTCTCATGTTATACATGTAAAAACAGACTCAAGAGATGTGAAGTAATCCAGTTCATCCAGGTATTAAGTGACAGAGATTCGAAACCAAACTTAAGTGATTCAAAAAGCTATGTTTTCTGCACTCACCTAGGTTTGCATCTTGGTTACATAAATTAAGTTGTAAAACAGTATCATCTATTTATCAGTCTAAATTCAGTGGAGCACCAGCCTGAAAAAGACTTATTGTTTTTCAGTCACCATCTTAAACATGCTCTGCTCGTTTACTCCATTGTTGTCCTCTTTTAACATTTTAAGAAGATTCCATTGAGTTTTAGGCCTTTTAAGTTAGGACAAAGCCCAGAAATCTAAAAGTCCAATTTCATTTCTTTCCTTCTCGCTAGCTCGCCCCCAACAATCTAAGCCCAAGTGCTCTATAATGAAAAAGTGCATATTCTACTCATTTAATCTTTTTTCTCTACCTTTTTTCTCATAGGCATTTCAGGCAAGGGAGCAGGGTAAGAGTGAAAGTCAACTGACTCTTAACTGATGCTATTGTAATCCTTTCTCGACTGTTGCTAACTTCTCTAGGTAACTCTGACAAGCTGCTGACGCTATCGCTAAAGCCGGCATTCACCCCTGGTCTAGATTTGGGGAAATGAAGGATAAAGGAGAGGCACAGTTAAGGTTTGGGTGCCAAGAAAGATGACAGTGATGGAAATGGGCAAACTGGAAGGAAATGCGCTGGTTCAGGATAGGCATAATCCAGTGGGCATGGTAGAAGCTTCCATACAATGAATCAGAATTGAAAGTCAGTTCACTTTTGTTTGATGGAACTGATGTGTTCCAGCTGTTGGTTCTAAAATGAACTCAATTTTCCTTCTTAACTGCTATTATGAAATCAAGTATGCATCCCCACAGGGAGAAAAGGAAATCCTCAGAAGACTCAATTAAAAACTTTTGGTGAAGATGTAGTTGAAATGGTAGGCAGCTTCCTAGGCCCTGTGGGATTGTTGTCCCACTTAGTGGTTCACTGCTTGGGATTTTTCGACTCCTTCGTCTCCCTGAGGCTGTCAGGCCCACTCCTGTTCAATTTGGGATAGAATGCTAACACAGTGCCTGTTACCAGAGTAATGACTGCACAATTCTGAGACACTGGGAGTTTTCTGGCAGGCTGCAGAACATGTTACATTTGCATTCAGGTTTTACATGCTTACTCTACTGCCGTATCTCACCTTTGGAACATTTCTAAAAATAAGACATCCTACTCAGAGAGTCCATGAGGGGTAACTGTACCCTGTATCTCTTTATCTTTCCATGAGCAAAAATCCTCCCCCAAATTGTGTTATCAACATGGCATCTTATATTTCATCATACTCTTATGTATCCTACAGATTTGACATAGACAATATAACATCTATTGGTCTGTCTATTGTGAGAAAGCATTCTTCAGAACCAGTTATCAGAAAAACCAGTTGGGTAAATGGTAAGTTATGTTCCTAACTCAGCCCCCTGAGCGATTTGATTTGGGGCACCACAGGAAGTTGCTGAGGTTTGGAAGGAGAGTGTGCACAGAAGACACCAGGAGATCAAAGCACTTAGGAACTCCTTCAGGCTTAAGGAGGAAGGAAAGGGCTACTAGCAAAGATGTAATTGCTATAGAAATATTCCTGCACTGGTATCTATGCGGGAAACCTGTAATACCAATCCCCCTGAAAAGACTGGGTCAATAGAGTCACCTCCTGAACTCTCAATTTATAACACCAACACTTCTCTAACTTTGTTACAGCTGAAGGAAGGAGTCATGTTGATACAAAACACTATTACAGCTCTTCTTGGAAAGCAGAAAATGATTTCACAAATGCTTCCCTTCTTATTTATTGTCACTACCATTTTTTCCCCAGACTACTTTCATTCTCAGCCCGTGTAGAAAATCAGAAGATAATTTAAAATTAAATGATGGCTCAGAGCTTAAAGCACTTAAAAAAGAGAGAAGGAAGAAAAGCATCACATCTTAACAGGGCTGGGAGTGAGGGTAGGAAGCTTGCCAAAGATGACCAGAAGAGCTGTTGGCAAGTGGGCTTTTACTACTGTGTGTAACCACAGAGGATCCCCAAGACTAATCCTTCCTAATGGGATAGTGACTGAGATCATGGAAACCTAAAGGAGAGAGCTGAGAAAGAATGGAAAGAAGGTACAAACAGAAAGCAAGTTAGGAAAACACTGACTTATAATTATTATTTCATAATGTATAATCTTTCTAAGCATGTAATTTATAAAATATCTTCATAGAATGTGAAATAAATAGAATTATATATATATATATATATATACACACATGCATATGTATATAGGTTCATATATGTGTATATGTATGTATATATGTATGTATGTGTATGTATATGTGTATATGTGTGTGTGTGCATATATGACAATTAAATTAGTGGAACTTGTTGCAATGATGTTGCTAACCTTTTTTGATATCAGAGGAACTCTTTATTATGAATTTGTACCACTGGACAAATGGTTAACCAAGTTTACTGTTTGGAAGTGCTGAAAAGGCTGTGTGAAAAAGTACGATGACCTGAACGTTTCGCCAACAATTCATGACTCTTACATCACGACAATGCACCACCTCACACTGCACTGTCTGTGAGGGTATTTTTAGCCAGTAAACAAATAACTGTATTGGAACACCCCTCCTTGCTCACCTGATCTAGCCCCAATGACTTCTTTCTTTACCCAAAGATAAAGGAAATATTGAAAGGAAGGCATTTTGATGACATTCAGGACCTCAAGGGTAATACAATGACAGCTCTGATAGCCATTCCAGAAAAAGAGTTCCAAAATTGTTTTGAAGGGGACTAGGCACTGGTGTCAGTGCATAGTTTCCCCAGGGGAGTACTTCGAAGGTGACCATAGTGATATTAAGCAATGAGGTATGTAGCAGTTTTTCTAGGGTGAGTTTGCGAACTTAATTGTCCGACTACGTGTGTGTGTGTGTGTGTGTGTGTGTGTATACACACATACACATATAATTTTTTATCAGTGTAGGGGTCAGCATATAAAAAAGGTCCTTGTAAATAGGAATGGCATAAACTATTCTTACGGTAAGGTATAAACACGGCTTTTTAGCTTACCTTAGCTTTCGTTCCACTTGCCCATATGTGATGATGTGCAAATCGCTAAAAAAAGCCTTCCATTTCTTTTCAAGGTTCTGTAACTATAAGAAGTAAACAGAGCACAGGTGTCAGGGTCTGGCAAATCAGAATTCAAATTTGTGCTCTGCCACTTATGAGCCATAGAACCTGGGATAAGTTGCCTCTCTGGGTCTCAGATTTCACATCTGGATAATCGCATAATTTATTATTTTACATCGTGGCTGTGAAATTTAATGAGGTGAAAAGTATGTAATAGCTCTGAATATATTGCCTGGTATATAACATATACCAAATCAGCAGTTGGCAAACTTCTGTCAAGGGCCAAATAATAAATATCTTAGGCTTTGCAGGCTTAACTGCTCATAGCATGAAGCAGCCAGAGACAATACATAAAGAAAAGGGCATGGCTGTGTTCCAATAAAACTTTATTTAAAAAAGGCAAGTGGAACAACAACAAGGACAGACCTAGCAGGTATTATGCTAAATGAAATAAGTCAGACAGAGAAAGACAAATACCATATGACTTCACTTATATATGAAATCTAAAGGACAAAGCAAATGAGCAAGCAAAACAAAACAGAAACCGACTCATAGATACAGAAAAGCAATTGATGACTGTCAAAGGGGAGAGGGGAGAAGGGTGAGGGATGGGCCAAAAGGTGAAGGGGATTAAGAGGTACAAATTTCAAGTTATAAAATAAGTAAGTCACAAGGATGTAATGTACAGTATAGGGAACGTAGTCAATAATATCTTAATAACTTTGCATGGTGACAGATGGTTACTACACTTGTTGTGGTGATCACTTCATAAGGCATATAGATGTCAAATCACTATTGTATACACCTGAAACTAATATAGTAGTGTATGTCGACTATACTTCAATAAAATCAATACAAGTGAGCTAGTTTTGGCCTGTGATCTATAGCTTTCAAATACCAGCACTTAACCGATATTAATTAGTTTCTTCCCCTTTCCCCAATTTGCCTTCTCTGAGATTTAGGTTGTTTATGTGTATAATGTTGAAAATAACACCTACCACAAATTTAATTTATTGAATGAGCATCTGTTGTGTACAAAGGACTGAGTTCAAATGCAATGAACAACAGAGTGAATAAAATTTGCTTCTACCCCTTGAGGGGCTTACAGGGTAACGGAAAGTGTTAAATTTACCTAAGCTTGGTTCTCTTAGCCATAAAGTGGGTTAAGAGTATTTATTTCATAAAGTTATTTTGAGAATGAAATAAAGTGTCATATTTAAGTGTAGATGAAGTACAAGCCGTTATGGAGAAATGGCTACCTATACTTAACCTTTTTGTATGAAGAACTGCAAAACTGGACAAAATGTTTGAAGAAACTGTTCTCAGATATTGGATAATAGATAGCACTGGGCTCTGATGCTAGAGATAAGAAAAACCATATTTCACTCCAGCGTTCTGCCTGGGACCACTATCCAAACCTCAGCACAAAATAGTGGAGCCCAATTTTTAAAAAGTTGAGCTCAGGTTTTTCTGGGTTTTTAAAAAGTGTTTTTGTTTCTTTTTTAAGAAGTTTCACAGGGTAGAGGCAAGTGAGATTAGCGTTTGGGCTGTGGATGTAGCTGGCAGTTTCTTATCAGGTTACTGAGGAGAAGGCAGGCACACAGATAAGAGAGCTTCAGAAATCTGCACAAGGGTCCACTTGAGTTTTGGGGTGAGAAGAAAGCCATGTATGCACAAATCAAATTTCAGTGAGATTAGGCAGAGAATAGCTATTGGATAACTGTGAACCGAACAGAATCATGGGAGCTGCACAGTGCAGGAAGATGGAGTTATAACCATCTAAAGTGGCGAGACCTCATAAATACCCTGGAAATTCAATCGACACCTCAGAAAAGGTACAACTTAGGAGTAGGGCTACTCTAGCTCCAGAAAAAGGGCTGCTCTAGATCCGTCATAAAAAAGCTTAAAACTAAGCCTCTAGAATAAAACTGATCTGTCAATACATTAAGTGCCTGTCGAAACACAACAGTCTTTAAAGGAAGGCAACAAAATTAGGACTTATATGACAACATAGGATCCATAATCGAGTATATAATTATGTATTTGAAGACATGTGAGGAAATAGGAAAATGTAGCACTTAACCAGGAGAAAGATGCATCAGTGGCAGCAGACCCAGAAATAAATAGATCTTTCAATTAGCAGATATGTTGCTCTTTTTTGGGCCACACCCACCTCCCCTCCAGTCCCCCATCCTTTACCCCTGGCAACTGCCAATAAGTTCCTCATTTCTATAATTTGTTTTGTAAGAATGTAATAAATGGAATCATGTGGTAGTCAGTCTTTTGGGATTGGCTTTTTTCACTCACTCCAGGTTCCTGGAGATACATCCAAGTTATTGCTTGTACAGATAATTTGTTCCTTTTTATCCCTGAATAGTATTTCATGATATGGATGCATCACAGTTTGTTTAGCCAGTCATCCATTGAAGGACCTCAGTGTTGTCTCCACTTTTCGGCTATTACAAACAATGCTGCTGTGAATATTTGTGTACAGTTTTTTTTGTGGACAGAAGTGTTCTTTTCTCTGGCATGAATCCCCAACAATACAACTGCTGGGTTTTATGGTAGTTGTATGTTTAGTTCTATAAGAAGCTGCCAAACTGTTTTCCATAGTGGCTTTATCATTTTACAATCTCTCCAGCAATGTATGAGTGATCAGTTTTTCTGCACCTTTGCTGACATTTAGTATTGTCACTATTTTTTATTACAGCTATTCCCAAAGATTATATGGGTTATGTAAGATGCATTTTAAATACAAAGGCATAGATAGCTTATAAGAAAAATATCATTGATCATAATAACTATGTAGTAATTACATCAATGACACACAAAGTAGAATTCAAGGAAAAGAATATTACCAGAGGTAAAGAGGTATGTTTCATAATAATATGAACTGTGGATTAATTATTAATTATTATTCATTAAGAAGACATAACAATACGAAAATGTGAATGCATTTATTACAGAACCTCAAAACCTGATAAGACTCAAAGCAAAATAGACACATCCACACTGAGTTGGATATTTTAACACTTCTTTCTTAGTAACTTAATATGACTAATAGACTAAAATCTATAAACATATAGATTTAAACACTGCTATCAGCCAACTATACTCATCAGGTATACTACCTGGTTTCAAAACATGCAGCAGGTCCTTGAATAATGTCGTTTTCTTCCATATCATTTTGTTTTATCATCAATGAGATGCTATAGGAACTTAACTCTTGTTTATGTCAATTAGTCTAGGTAAAATTGGTTTCACTGTATGTTGTTTCACTTAAAGTCACAGAACCCGTTAAGGACATTAAGTTAGGAATTACTGTACTGGGATGTTACACTAATCAAGAAAATGTGATATTGCCCTAACAATTGATCTTTAAGGTCAATGGAACAGAACAGAGAGGCTAGAAATAGGCCAACCCTTATATAATCAATGTGATTTTTGACAAAAAGGCTGAAGCTATTCAATGGGAGAAAAGAAATTCTTTTCAAGAAATAATGCTGAATTACTGATATCCACAGTGAGAAACAAGAAAACCCAACTCAGTTCTTACTTCATACCTCACTCGAATGTTATTTCAAGATGGGTCATGGACCTGATATGAAAGCTAAAAGTGTAAAGTTTCTAGGATAATGTATGAAAGAATATCTTCATAAGCCCTGGATAAGTAAAATATTCTTTGAAGTCACTGATCATAAAAGAAAAAAGATTGATACATTGTTATTCAAAATTATAAACTTCAGCTCATTGAAAGTGCTCATTAAGAAAACAAATAGGAGGGCCAGCCAAGTGGCGCGTTGGTTAAGAGTTGGCTTGGGAGACCAGCTCTGAGCATCACAGCCCGGTTCAGATCCCACATGAGGGCCAGTGACACTGCCCTCTACAGCTAAGATGGTGAACAACAGCTCAACTTGGAGCTGGGCTGCCGGGAGTCACCTGCGATGGCATAGGCTGCAGTGGGGCTGGCGGGCAGCGGGCAGCAGGCATGAGTTTTCATGAGCTGCTGTGAGCCACCGTGAGTGGCCATCCAATGGCCAGCAAGCAACTGCTCACCCGGGAAGAGCGCAATGATAATACCAACATGGGCCAGTGAAGCCACGTCCTCCACAACTAGACTGAAGAACAAAAGGACAGAAACTTGTTCGTTCCCCTTTTCCGATTCCCCAATGCTGTTCCCCTCCCCCAATTCCCCAATAAAATCTTTTTTAAAAAAGAAAAGAAAATGAACAGTTAAGCAAGGGAACAAATATTCACAATATGACAAAAGATTTGTATGCAGGGTATATAAAAACACCTTTGATTCAATAATAAGAAGACATCTCAATAGCAAATAGGCAAATTAGACACTTCACAAAGGAAGATACATAAATGACCAATAAACACTTGAAAAATTGCACATTATTAGTCATCACAGAAATACAAATTATTATTAAAATACCACTATACTTCTAAAATGGCTTAAATTTTAAAAGTCTGAGAACACTAAATGTTGACCAGTATATGAAGCAACTAGAATTCTTCTCATACAGTGTTAGTAGGAGTGCAAAATCATACATCCAATTTGGAAACTGGCAGATTCTTATAAATTAAAATATACTACTACTACCTTATGGCCAAATATTGGGTTGTCAGAAAAGTCATGATGTATTTTTTCTATGTTTTCCATTGCAAAAATGCATCATGACTTTCCTGACAACCCAATAATTCCACTCCTAGGTATTTACCCAAGATAAATAAAAGCACGTGTCCACAAAAAAAGTCTTTATTACAAATATTCATAGCAGCTTTATTAATAACAGCCCCAAACTGAAGCAACTCAAATAGAATGGATTGTATTATAGCCCTACAATGAAGCTGTATTCCGCAATTAAAAGGAGGGAATAGTTTTGTACATTGATAAGGTAGAATCAGCATTAGTTAGTGATTAAAAAGTACCATAATATAAAGAGAGGAACTGAAGATGGCCTTGAGATGATTAGCTTATTTGTTTAGGAGACAGATTGAAGAACACACACACACACACACACACACACACACACACACACATGGATGGTGGAAAAGGTTTAGGAATCGGAATAAGGTCATAGATGACAATTCCCTGAGAAATACTTAAAAATGATTTTTTTGTTCATTGTGCAGTAGAGAAAATTTTGCTTTTAATTGAAGATTCCAAGTAGTCAGAATTCACTTGTTTCCGTTTTTCAACCTTTTTGTGTCTCTTTTCTGGGCAGAATTTTCAATAACTTCAAAGGATACTTTGGCATTATGAGTACTGAGAACAGCCATGAGAGGGGAGTGCTTATTATATGCTTTAGTACTCCTTGTTCTCCTTTCTCATGAAGTCTTTGAAGTTCAGGTGTTTTTCCACTGATAGGACAGATGCCTCCTGGTTTCCCCTTCTCTTAGTTTGTACTTCAGCTGAGAGAATTTGGTCTGAGGTGCACTAGTTTGAGTGGTCAAGGATGATGAAGAGAAAGGAGAGGAAAAGCATCATATAGTTCCATATCCAAGTATATCAGGTACTTCAGGAATTGGTGATCACATTCGCTCTTTTGTTTTGTATAATAGAGTTGTTTTTCTTATTTATTAGTTGGTGAATTTCTTGAGGGTAAGGACTGCCTTATTTATCTTTTTATCTTCCCTCCCTGAAG
>NW_017731679.1:1095645-1108691 GCF_001890085.2 Hipposideros armiger
ACACACACAACAGAACCTGATGTGAATGGCATTGGGTGATAGATGGCCCCTTACCATCAGTCATATCATATGCAATGTAAACAGAGTGAAGTAATTTGCTACTTTCCTGGGTTCCATTATGTATATGTGTTTATTTAATCAGAACTAAATTATATTACATGAAGTTCCCCCTGGCCCTCCTGAGGAATCCAGATTCAACACTTTTCAGCACTGTTCTGCGCTGGAGAGTGAAGAAAGTGTAACCATAGTGATGGAATGGAAATGATTTTCTTTGTTCACAGGCTTCAATATCCAACAGACATTACAGTTTTCAAGGTCAAAAATATATTAGGATGAGATAAAAATTAAAGAAAAATGTGCTGGCTTAGCTACAAAAGCTAATTTAGTTTATGCATTATAAATTATGTTAAAATGACTGAAATGAGATTTCTCAGCAAGAACTAAATGTGTGGTTTCACAAAACTAATTTCCAAAGATGAACATGATTACAGAATTTAGCTTTAAAAGCTTTTCAGGCCATCAGAGAAAACAGCAAAGCTATCAATTATCAGACTTTAGTGGTGCCTCTGTCAGAAATATAATGGTATTTTTAGCATTCTGCTCAGCGTTTACTAAATTAAGAATGTCTACAAACAAATCAATTAATTGGGACATTATTTAATTAAGTAAAACATGTGATCTGCCAAAGAACCTTAAGCAGACGATTATAACAAACATCCCAGTAGCCTTCCTCTTCTACTGAGGGAGATCGCAGGCCAAACAATAAAACGAAAATGGAAGCTATGGAAATTGAAGTGTTGATCAAACAAGCAAGCACAGCTTCAGATGCTTTTCTGATTCGTACTGCATACTTATGTAATTTTAAAAAGAGCTTGTTTTGAAAAATCTGTCATTTCCTGGGAGAAGGTCAATGCTATCTGTCAGTCATCCCAGTCCTGTTAGGTGGGTATGTGACATTATTATTTTTTTGTAACAATGCACATATAAACATAAAAGAATCTGTATTCTCATGTGTAGTACATGTAAGACTCTGGATGTTAGGAAATGACTGAGTTCGTATTACTGGAAAACTAAACAGTTCAGATTCAGTGAAAGTTTATCTTGCACCCACTATAAGTCAGGCACTTTCTTTTTTTTTTTTTTCCAGGTATACAATATACTGATTCAACATTTTTTTTTAAATTAAAGTTTATGTGGTGATGATGGTTAGTAAAGTTACATAGGTTTCAGGTGTACAATTCTGTAATACATCATGTATATATCACATTGTGTGTTCACTACCCAGAGTCAGTTCTCCTTCCATCACCATATATTTGATCCCTTTTACCCTCATCTACCACCTCCTTCCCCCCTTACCCTCTGGGAACCACTAAACTATTGTCTGTCTATGGGCTTTTGTTTCTTAATTTGTTAGTCTTGTGGTTTTTTTTTTTTTGCTTTCAGTTTTATATTTCACATATCTGTATAAAGTCAGGCACTTTCAAACAAACTATCTTATTCAACCTTTTAACAGTCCCATGATTTAGGTTTTGTAAATGGGAGACTGGGATTCAAGGATGCTAAGTAATCCCCTGTGTTCATGCACCTGGTAAACGGCAGAGCTAGGATTTAAACTCATGGCATACGGTAACAAGTCCCAAACACATAATTTCTTTCCATTATTCCAGAAAAGCTTCTTTTCTTCAGGAAAACCAGTGTGGACAAATCTGAGTGTAAGCAGGGCTCTACCAATGAAATGACTCCGCTGTTGACCAACAGAATCATTGGAAATACATTGTTTCAAAAGAGAGCTAGCAGTGAGGTGATTAGGGAAGGGATAAGAGGCTATCATCAAATACTGTGTGGACAAGTCAACATATCTAATTGCCTAATCCCACTAGACTTCATGGAAAAGACAAGACTACCTTTACACCTACAAACAACCCAGAATAGCTATCCTATGTGTAGTAATTGCAAGTATGGACCAAGAATAAATTCAGTGAGGTGGAATGGGAACAGGTGTTCGATAGTAATGTTGTAACCTGTTAGAAACATTAAAATTGAATTCCTTCCTTTTTGTTAATGAAGCTTATCTTTTCACACATATCAGAATGGTGAGCTTGTGTATTGAGGAACCATTTACATAAATCATTTGAGCCAAGCAATTATTATTGGCCCTACCCAGGTGACTCTTACCATCCAGGTCAAATAAGTCTTCCAGTTCCCTTTGTTCTTTTTTTTGTTCCCTTTTGTCCTCTCAGATTGGGTTGCATGCCTGATCCAATCATACATCTAGGCTTTCTTATCTTGCTTGGTTTATCTTCCAGGAACTTTCTCAAACAAGACGTGGATGTAAATCTGCAAACCCCTGACAATCGAATATCTGTAAATGATAAAGAAACCATGAGAACATGAGGGTCCTCTCAAATTCTTGTCTCACTAAATATTAACTTTTAAGTCAAGACTTTGTTATTTGTTATTCTTCACATTGTTATTACTAAGTAATAGATTAAACTTTTCATGGAATGGAAAATTCTAACGTTTCTACTCAATTCTAGAAATAAAAGAACTTGCTGTGTTCATCATCATACTGGAGAGAAAACACCTTATTGCTTAACTCATACCTGATGCTGACTGTAGCAACAGAGAGGGACAAAGATGGACTTCACCCTGCCCAGGATTGACAGCATGTGAGAAAAATGCTTTGCTATAATTAGGGTAATTTTGTATGCAATGGGGGAAAACAGCCCTTTAACTATCAGGGTGGGATTCAATAGCAAAATATGTCTAGACATGTGGAACCTTCCACACTGAAAGAAGTTATTGAAAAATGATTCATTTTTATATCCTCCACCTGCTGCCTATTTCTTCATAATATTGATTTGTGAGTGAAAGAACTTTTTCTAAATGATAGTACTGAGATACGTTGCTAATAAGATACATAGTTTTGAGCACTCAGCCTTTTAAGCATCAACTGTGTGTTAGATGCTATTTAGAAAAATCAGAGTAACTGTCTTTATCTTAATTCAATTTTCATAAAAGATTTCTTTTGTCATTCATATTAATCAGAGTTTAGGATCAACAAAACATGGATGATATTTGATGTTTTTAGAGCAGGAAATTATGACTTTGGAAATATGTTTTTTATGTAAGAATATTTATTATAATCAAATTAAAGTTGTTTTTCTCTGTTATATCACTAACATGGATACTTTAGAGAGTGTTTTAGACATTCTCCTGAATCAGTTTTTTTTTCCTATAATTACAAGAATACCAACTAACAGTGCCTTAAATGAATAGTTTGTTTTTCTCACATAACAAAGAGCCGGGATGTAGGTGTCTACTCTTATTGTTTGAGCAGCTCCATGTCAGGGGCAGCATCTCTGCAATTTCCTTTTCTTTGTTTTTTATTAAAATTTATTGGGGTGACAATGGTTAGTAAAGTTACATAGGTTTCAAATGTACAATTCTGTAATACATCGTGTATATATCACATTGTGTGCTCACCACCCAGAGTCAGTTCTCTTTCCATCACCATATATTTGACCCCCTTTACCCTCTTCTATAACCTCCCTCCCCCCTTACCCTCTGGTAACCACTAAACTGTTGTCTGTGTCTATGAGTTTTTGTTTATTTCTTTGTCTTGTTCCTTTGTTGCTTTCATTTCTATATCCCACATATCAGTGAAATCATATAGTTCTCAACTTTTTCTGTCTGAATTATTTCACTTAGCATAATAATCCCAAGATCAATCCATACATTTTCCTGGTAGTCATAAAATAGTTGCTGCTGCTCCAGGCATCATGCCTATACTCATGCAGGATGTAGAGGGACAGGTGTAGTGCTAGAGATGTGTGGGGTTTTTTTGTTTGTTTGTTTGTTTGTTTGTTTGTATGATAAGCAAAGTTTTCTAGGTCCTCCAGCAAACTTCACTGGCTAGAACTCAGGTATCTGGTCATTCATGGCTTCAAGGAATGTGAGACAGTGAGTATCAAGTTTGGGAATGGGTCCTAGGTTAGCTATCCAACAGTGCCTGATACCACTTGCAACCAAATTTGTATTTCAGTGACGAGGGTTGATGCTATAATGAGTGAAATCAGCTATAGGTTGAAGCTTTGTTCTAAAGGAAAAGGAAATAGACTTAAAATCAAATCATCTGGGTTTAAATTTCAGCTCTGTAGTTCCTACGTTATGATCCTAAACAAGCCACTTACTTTCATAAGCTTCAGTTTCCTCATCTCCAAATGGAGATAAGAATTCCTTCTTAATAGGTGTGATGAGGATTAAATGAGTAAGATGTCTTACAGTATCAAGTACTGATTTGAATATATAGAAATTCACTAAATTTTCCACATATTTTTTTATTCATATATTTAGTTGGTCAATATACACTTTATTTAGGAGAAGGAATTGAGAAGAGGTCACCACTGGTCAGGTTTGCATCTCTGAGGCCAAAGATGCAGTAGTTGTTTATCTCAGAGTCTTATTCCTGAGTGAGTGAGTGTGTGTGTGTGTGTGTGTGTGTGTGTGTGTGTGTGTGTGTGTGTGTCTGTGTCTGGTTACTCCAGCCTCTAGATGGCAATAAGGAGGGAGGAAGGAAATTCACTTATATTGACCACCTCCTACATGCCTCTCTTATATCACGTTTTACCTAATGAAGCAGACCTTTCTTTTCTTCCATGATTAACTAGGCTATTAAGCTAAAACCAAAATGGCTTTGGCCTCTCATATTTCTAAGTTGCACATATTATACAGTTTTTCTATCTCATTCACATTTTTATTTCCCTGTGAACCCTTCACAAGTCCCTGGGGGGCTGGGAAGAAAGATCATTTTATTAAATACTGCTCAGGGACACACACCAAATCTTTCCTTCTTCTCAACCATCAACTAATATTCCACAAATAGATCGGTACCCAATTATCTCTCTCTTGCAAGTATATTTCTTTCCTATTTAGAAGTTCTCCATCCAGTTTCATCCAGAGATAAAGAATAGCCATTACTCAATATTAATTTGGAGTCTGAACTTGAGAAACTATTGCCCACTTCGTCAAGCATTGCCTCTTCTCTGAAGTTCATTGTGCATTCCTGCTGTCCAGATGTGGCCAATGTGGTATATCCACATTTGCTGTGGGTTTGTTCCTGAGTTCTGTGACCTGGTAACATTGCCACATATAGGTTATACAACACTGTGTCATGTGCAGTAATTTCTAAATATGAACATGTGAATATAGGAACATAAATATTTCTTCTGAACAAGGAAACAAACTCCTTTTTCCTTCGTCCTTCCCTCCCTTCACCCATCCTTGTTTGTCTCTGCTTCTTTCCCTCCCCCCTCCCCTTCTCTTTCTCTCTCTCATATCTGGGCAATGTATAGAAGTGGGGGTCACGCTGAGAGATGACTAGTAATCTGTAACACTGATGTGTTACAGATTAAGGATTGATCACTCTTAAAGTGTGGTTCATGGAATCAAACCAGTTTCAAATGGTTGTCAGAGTTATTCTGAGTAGTCTCTGTAAATAGATGGAAATGGGCATGATGAAGATGACTAGGGCTAAGTGCTAATTCTAGACTTTCCTTTAGAGAGAGCTGAAGGGCAGGATAGAGAAAACCAACGGTGAGTGACATTGATCAAAAACTAGTGAGGAAACTTTAAACGTAGATAGTATCACAAGACTGGGTGGGGCTGAGCAATTAATCCTGAGCCTGTGGACTTAAAAGACATCAGAAACTCTCAGGGAAACAACTGTTATGGACCTCATCTTAATGCTATTTGCTCATGCTGTAGTGCTACCATCTTGATTTTAGCCCTGGAGACCAATTCAAAGACTTTATAAACTTTTAGGCATCCATTCATTCATGATGCCCCTTCCACTGAATATTTGCTGAGCTTATATTATGTGCCAAATGCTGTGCCTGATATTGAGGAAGCAGAATTACATAGCCGTGTCCCTAACCTCAAAGAACTCACAATCTAATGAAGAAAATAAATATAGAAGCAGATAGTTACAACTCAGTGCTAATTTGAAGATATGGATGTGACATAATAGTAGGGAAGAAAGCATATGGGAAATTAGAATACGGAACTGAATGCATATATGGTCAACCAACCTGCAGCCATCTCTGAAAACTAGGGAATGGTCTGACAAGGCAAGAAAGAGGGCCATCATAAAATCCACTGAGTCGGGGCTCCCCATCGTCTACTGTATAACCTCTTTGCCTGATGTGGAAGGCTTACCATTCCATTGTTGGCTCTCACCTCCCATCAGTGGTTCCCAGAACATGTCCTGTTATTTTACATGTTCATTTCATTGTGCATGATGTTTACAATGAAATGAACATATAAATGTTCCTCTTGCTCTCCTCACTTCTTTCATTCTGCCATGTTTTGTTCACCTGCTCTCTGGAATGCACTACCCTGGGATTTTAGATTGACCTCATTGTTCATCGGGTGTCAGTTCAGTTATAATCTATTCAGGGATGTCTTTCCTTCTTACCCAGTCTAAAATGGCAACTCTATTCACATTCATCATCACATCACTCTTTCTTATTTTTCTCACGGCACTTTTCTATATCTGAATTTCTAGTTTATTTATTTGTTTACTGTCTGTGTCTACCTTGATTGACAAGTAAACTCCATGAGACAGGGGCTTGGATAGTCTTATTCACTGCTGTATTCTCAGGGTCTAGCATCAAGCCTGGTAAATAATAAGTACTTAATAAATATTTGTGGGATTGACAAAATAATTATTAGACTTTTTTTCCCCATTGGATTGCATGCCTATTGGGAGAAGGATGAAATAATTAATGGACAATTGTTTTTCCCCTGGAGTGCATGCCCATTTGGAGAAGGGATCACCAGTTTTTATCTCTGTATTCTACATATTTGGCATACACAGAGTGTTATAGATGCTCAGTATTTATTGAATGAATGAATGATTGAATGAATGAATGAATGAGGGCTGATAGAGTTTCTACAGATGACTCCAGGACTGCAGCTAAGGTGTTAATACTGAAGTTCTTTTTGGAACATGAACCAGTTGCTGAGTTAGGATGGTTTCAGAGTGATTGTTGCTCCAATTGGAGCATGACTACTGACCTGAGATTGCCACCATGTTGTCTGTTGACAAATTAAGCTTGCTAGCCCTGAGAACAAGGATAGGTTTTGCAAATGCAAATGGTCAGGGGAGGAGAGGACAGTTACCACACACACACATTATTTTTATTTCCCATACTCACGGTTTCTGCAGTAATTATGGTATTGATATAAACCTCTGGGAGTCTGTAAAAGTCAAGTTTTGAAGGTTTTAAGTATATTATCTTGAGAAGTGGTACTCACAAATTTGGAGGTTAGGACCCATGTTAAAATTTAAATCAGTGGTATCAAATTCCAGACTAATTGCCAAAAGTTGTCCACTTAATTAGTTTGGTGTCCTAAAAGAGCAGTCAATATTTAGAGTCCCCAATTTGCATGAGCCCTTCTCCTTTTAAAAAATAGATTTCTTCTAATATGTAAAATGTTCTAACCTTGCTGAGAAGTTTGCCCGTGGCTACATGAAAATTTTAAGATGTAATTGCTTGAACAAAAAGGTACATTATTTAGTAAAAACATAGGTTTGAAAGATGAAAGATATTTTTTATCTTACCCAGACCTCAGTGTCCAAACTGAATGTTTATGCTGCTTATTCATAATCTGGGAAGATTTCCATCTTGATGTGTGTATGAACTACCCTGACCAAAGCTTAGAGGTAAACAAAAATCATCCTTGGGCTCAGATTCTTCACAAAACCTTCAGCTGCAAAGATAAAATTATTTGATAAAATTACTAACAATAAAAATGTCTCCTCAAAATAGTTTTGCCCCAAAAAGATTCTCTGTGTATGGATTTGATTTTTAACAGGAATCATATAATCTGTGTACCAACTGGTGCTAAAGAGCCTTATTTAATAGTACTGTCATGAAATGACTGAATTCATCTGTGATGAAGAGAAGAATAATTTAGTATCAGATTTCCTGGTGCAGGAAGCTTCACTGTTTACCCTTCATTTCTTTAAAGGCCCAGGGGGAGAGTTGGTGGTGAGGAGGTCACTTTCTCTCTAAAGTACAGTCAGGATCTAAAATCCAGACTTAAAAAGAAAGTAATGAAGGTTCTTTCAAGTTAATCACACCTTTTGATCTATAAGAGCCTCAGAGAGATTTTGAACTACTTTATAAATCTGCATGGGTCACTTTATCCGAACCTTAATTTATTCCAAACATTGTCTTGAGTCATTTGGAAAGTGAGAATACTGAATCCTTGCTCCCAATAAGTTTATAATCTGTTGACACAGACAGGATAATTTGCACATGAAATGTAAACTGCCTGATGAATGGGTAAGTTGTGAAATGATGGAGGAATTCAAAAAGAATGGCTGCCATCTGAAACTAATATAATATTGTTTGTCAACTATAATTGAAAAATGAAGAAAAAAAGTATTAAAAAAATGGCAGGCATTTCGAGGTCTCATGCTGAGCTAAATATAAGAATCAGTCAGTATAACTTGCCTTTCTGTTCACCTTCTCACACATACTCCCAGNGCAAGGGTCAGGTTAGCTTTTGTTAAATATTCCCTCTCATACTTGACTGGCGTTTTGGTTGCTTTGAAATCCCATGTAATGCTTTCTTGAATTTGGGCTGGAATCTCCCCTTCCACAGGCAGGAGAGCATAACAGATTTTGTTCATTTGTTTATTTTTAATGTTGTCTCGATCTAATTTTGAGGTTCTGGCTAGAGGCAAGTCAGTTTCCTTTCCTGAGCAGCTGATTAAGCGCAAATGCCAATCACTTTCCTTATCAGGTTTCCACAGTCTGGAGCCACTAGGCCACTGTGCACCTGCCTTAATTACTTGGGAGCCAGGTACTGGACAACTGGCCCCTATGCCCTGGAGTCACAAAATTATTCAAATTATCCCAACCCATAGGGAGTCCAGGAAACAAATGGAGGTAACCCCACTCCATTCACCGTACATCAACCTCCTCCTCCAGCCCCTGCTTGCTGCTAGCCTGTGACTGGGTGCAACCCCTTAAGTGACGGACTGATACCTTCTCTCATTTGAAACTGTAAGTTAAAAAGAGTTCTGCCTTTCATATATCTGAGTGTCAGTGTGTTGTGTCCCAACATTAAAGAATCTTTAAATCGTATAAAGCAGGGAGCCCTTTCATCCATCCACCTATACCTTCATGCCCCATTTCATGCACACTCTCTATGGGCAAGCCCTGTGCCAAGTCACAGAGGTGGTTACTGTGGTCCCTGTACCTGAAAGCTATTAAAGATGCAGATTTCTTTCCTACCTGAGATGTAGTATAGTGGCAAGTGTTTCCCCCACCTCACCTCACTAATTTTTTTTATTTTTTATCATTTGCTGCTGAAATTAATAGCTCCGCATTGCTTTTGCACAACCCAATCAAGGTGGCTAGAAATCTGTGCGCATGTGAATTTTAGAAAGGAGACATTTCATTGAGTTTATATGGATTTCATTTGCCACAATACTGATCGGATAGAGCCTTTTCAGCAATTATGACCACTGGAAGATACTATCGCCAACAGCTTTCTTCTACATTCCTTTGATACATGAACCACTAAGGAGGAGAAAAAACAGAAAGCCCATTACAGCTAACATCATGAACCAAATGTGTCATTGAAAAATTCCAGTGATGTTTTGCCAAATGGTGCCATCTGTAAACAGAGTATTTTTTTGCCTATCAGATGCAGCAGGTATAGCATTGGTTTGAATGACCAGCTCCTTATCCTGCTTTTGTAGGGCAGCCAAAGCCATTTTTGGATGGTGCGAGATGTGTTGCAGCTCATCTGAAACGCGTCTGTCTGGTGGACAGGGAGCTGTCTGATTAACACTTGAAGGCCTTTGTTGTAAGAAGGGGATGAGCCACTTTGCCTTCAGGAGTACTTGGAGGTGTTAGGAGCTGCCTGGCATTTTGACTGTTTTTTTNGCCCTTGCACTAGTAACCAAATGTTCTGATGGGGAATGCAGGTCCAATGTCCACACCTACTCGCATTGTCCTTCCCAACCAAAAAGGGGGCTAAGAGGATGAGTCTTCTGTGTGAACAGGAGGCAACAAGAACGGGGTATCCGTGCACAGCCCCCATGACTATTACAGTTATGGGGGTTCCCAAATTTGCGCTCCTCTCTCCTTCCCCCAGGAGAAATATGTTCTTTCCATCTGATCTCCTAAGAGAGACAACCCCAACCCCATCCGTCATAGCAGCCAGCACAAAGTGCAGAATTTCTGGTCGTCTTCTGTCCGGAATGCTGCAAGATATTTGTATCAGGTCCAGATGTGGCTCCTGATGATCCAGAGTCTATAACTGAAAATGAAAGTTATCGACCTTCTTACCCGCCTACCTACACCCGATAGACAGTGGCAACCAGGGCCTGGATAATGTCAGTAAACACTCGTGTTTGCAAAGGGTACAAATGGAGGCAGACATACCACAAACACTGGATATTTGCAACTGAGAAATCCCATTGGCTAAATGGAATCAAGAGCTTCTCTCCTGGAGCAGGTGGGGGTGGGAGGTGGCTCCCTGGTTCATCGTATTCATGGTCCTTGGTCAGTCCTAAGGGAGAGTCTCCCTTCCGGCCTCATTTGAAGTGGAAGTGGGTGTCAGAGACTATACCTCCCTTGAGGGTTAGGCTGACTTCTTAGATTACATCCTTTTCAGTGATGGTTAAAGCCGCAGTGTTATTTTAAGTCATGAACTGTCACATTTTCTTTTAATTCAGGCTGATTCTTTTGTCTAGTTCTCTCAAAAACGTCACTGGGTTTCTATCTCTTTTATTTCAATCCACTTCATGTACCCAAAATGCACGACAGTTTCTTTCTAGATATAATACTCATATTTCCTGAGTATCTTTGCTTCCTCACTCCCATGCATCTCTCTCTCTCTCTCTCTCTCTTTCTCTCTCTCTCTCTCTAATGGGGGCAGCATTGTGAGCCTATCAGGTGTTCAGAAGCACACTTTTCATCTCTTTTCCCTAAGCAATATTTCCCATTTTACAATATTTTCTAGGTCTCACTGTGTGTTAGGCATAATAATGGTCCCCCAAAGATGTTCATATCCTAATCCCTAGATTTGTGAATGTGCCATGCCATGTGGTAAAGGGGAATTAAGTTTGCTAATCAGATGGCCTTAAAGCAGGGAGAGTATCCTGAATTACCCATGTAGGTCCAATGTAATCACATGGGTCCTTAAAAGCTGAGCGAGAGGAAAGAGAGTCGGTGTCTGAGTGAGAGTCGTGCAGTATGAGAAAGGCTCGACCAGCCATGCCTAGCTTTGAAAATGGAAGGAGGCCATCAGCCAGGGAACGTGAGCAGCCTTTAGAAGCTGAAAAGGCAAAAAAAAAAAATAGATTATCCCTTCAGAAAGGAACATAGCCCTGTTCAAACCTGAATTTAGCCCAGAAAGACACGTTTAAAACTACTGGAAGTAGCCAAAAAAATGTATACGAGTGGACACTTTGGTCAACGTTGCTCAAGCAGTAGTTCGCTGTAATCAGAAGTGTCTGGATGCTGATGGTAACTACTATGAGCACCTCTTGTAATTGCAGAAGTCAAACATGACTTGTATTCATCTTTTGTTATCGGTATATATTGAGCATTACAACTTTAAGTTTTTTCCTTTCTTAAAATGTGTATACACTTATTTGGCACCCTGTGTATTAGAGTAAATTTGCATTATTTTAAGCCAACAAGTTTGTAGTAATTTGTTACAGAAGCAACAGGAAACTAATACACATCTTAAATTTGCTCAGAGCTTTTAACACTAGCTTTTAACAGTTGCCATATCCTTAATTAGTATTAGATGCAAGTCTGGGTTTTCATCAGCCTTTGTTGCTCAAAAATCACTTCTCAATTACATAGTTTACAGTTTAAGTAAGAGTGTTCATTTCTTCTAACACTATAAGTCCCGGAATGCGTGAACTTTCTATTTTCTTTTTATTACAGCTTGTAAACCAACTAGTTCTTCCTTCAGCTTATCTCTACTATAATACCTTGTAATATAGAGCCAACAGCAGCCAACACATCTTACCAACATTTTATTTTCCTGATTACTCCCCGAGTTCTCCAAGTTTATTAGGTATATAGTATGCCTTCCAAGTATTTGCACGTGAAATTTTACCAGGTATTCTGCCACTGCATAACATAAATCACCATTCTTGCAGCTCCATGGACAGCTTTCTTACCACAGTTTTTAATCAATGCTACATTTTTGTTACAGTAGGAGCCCACTTCTGTGTACTAATTTCTGTTGGTTAAGAGCTGTGTTCAATCTACTCAAGATGGAAGAGATTATGCTATGTAACAAATAACCCTAAAATCTTAGTGGCTTAGAGTAGAAAGGTTTATTTCTCCCTCACACTGTGTCTTGTCCTGGCGGGCTTTGCTCTACCTGTCTTAACTACAAACCCTAAACTATTAGAATAACCACAGTCTGGAACATTGCCAGTCCCTAAGGCTGAGCAAAGAATGTAGGGCTAATGACAAACCGGCTCTTAAGCTTTCACACACCTTCAGTTACATTACCTTGGCCAAATCAAACAACACACCTACATCTAATGCCAAGGGAGCCGAGCAGCGCAATCCTACGATGTGCCTATGAAGAGAACAGGAATATTTGGTGAATAGCAATAATGACAACCACACCCTTTGCTGATTTTTCTAAGTTGAGGTTATTATAGTAGAGGATAAATATATTCAGAAATGGATTCCATACTATGAGAAAGGATGACTCTGCAGAAAGATTTTTGCATATTTGTAGTAAGTTGTAAATGTTAGACACATGCATTCAGAATCAGCTGCTTATTCTGATTTCATGTTTTAAAAGCCTATTAGTTTGCAAGTACATTTTAGAATGCAAGGAATGCTTTAAAAAAAAAAAGACTGATGTAATACCCCAACTAAGTATCTAGGTCAGCGGTTCTCAACCTTCCTAATGCCGCGACCCCTTAATACAGTTCCTCATGTTGTGGTGACCCCCAACCATAAAATTATTTTCATTGCTACTCTATA
>NW_017731679.1:1110366-1114837 GCF_001890085.2 Hipposideros armiger
ACTTCCTTCTCTTTCCTCTTATGATGCTATGATACCCTAAGTGTTCTATTGCAGCACTTAGATATTGCAACAAAATCACTGGCTTGCATGTCAGTCATTCCCACTAGATGGTGAGTTCACTGAAAATAAGTACTATACTGCATTCGTATACGGATCTTCAGAATGTAGCTCTGTTATGGCACAGGGTATCCTCAGTAAAAATTAGCAGAGCAAATGCCTGTATTAGAGCCTCAATCACTGTAGAATCAATGGAGGCAGAATAATGTAGTGGAAAATGTCAGGTCTCAATGTTAATTGTGCCATTACAAAGTACTTCCTTACTTTGTGACCTTGGCAATCACCTAAGCCTGCCTCACTTTCCTCATCTATGAAACAGAAGAATATTATCTATCTCATAAGGTTATTATAAGGATTAATTATAATGTCTTTAAAATGGATAGCATAGTGCTAGCACATTATAGGTATTTGGAAGTGTAACATGAAAGAAAGTATATCTATGAGTATGGTTATTACTTAAAAGAGATAAACAGTTTTTGTTTAAAAAGTTGAATAAAAATATCAATTTTTGAAATAGAAGTTAACTAATATAGAAATAATAATTCAATAGCAACAAATTAGCTCTAAGTTCTCTTAGTAACAAAGATTGGGGAACCATGTGAATAGTAGTGAGGGAAACTTAAAACTGACAAAATTCCTTCTCCTACCTGGAGAGAAGTCAAAAGATAGCATTTCAGTCTTGACTTTTATTACAATAAAGAAATATAGGTTAATAATTAATCTTTAGTAGGTTTAACAAATTAATTCATACATTTTACATTTCTTTTTTTCAACTGACGACAGAAAATAATGGACTTAGCAAGAAAGAGGAAAAAAATGAATAAAAGATAATGAAGTAATGCGAAACATACTTGTTATAAACAGTGGCAAAAACAAAGACAAGAAATAAACAGACCTACTATAAAAGCAATTACATGATGCCAGTGATAAACCTTAAATAAATTAACTTGGAAATGTAGAAAATAACATTTTGGGCAAGGGCTCACCCTTTCAAATGAAACCAAAAGGAAGTAGNAAGGAGTGTACCTGCCCTCAGAAGTGTGGTGGCTGAGGGAACACTTTATTTCCAATAACCATCTCAGGAATATCATCGTCTTATAATGAGGATGTTGATACTAATGATGACTGTAACAACAATACAATGCTGATGATTACAAAGCCCACCTTTTCCCAAATGGCATTAGCCTGGGACTACTAGGCTCACAATAACAGCGAGAAGCCTTCTGACTTAATGCCTTTCATCAGCATCATTGGAACCTCAGCCTAAGTCTCTTCGTGATGGTCATCAGGGTATCACCGAAAGTCTCATTTGCTCTTGATCAGCCCTAATAGTCTCCTGCTTCAACCTCGCAGTGATGGTCATATTTTCTTCTGCCCATCCAAGCAATCCCTACCTGCTGTCACCTGTCTTGACATCACCCACCCTGGAATTAGCAATTTCAACCCTCTCTTCTTCTCCCTGGGCCTACGCTATGGAGGAGAATGCCCCAACATCCCTAACGTGTTACAGAAATGTAGTCCTAAATTTTGCTCTCCCTTTCTCAAAATACCTCGTGTTTTACTCCTCTAATTTCATCCCTAGGACTCATGCAAATTTCCTTGAGGGCTGGTCTAGAATAGCTCTTTGTCAGTCAAAACGTGGTTTGTGGGCCAATAGTATAAGCATCATCTGAGAGCTTACTAGAAATGCGGAGTCTCGGGCTCTGTCTGAGTCCTGCTGAGTGAGAATCTGTACTTTAATGTGATTCTCAGGTCATGTGTAGCACACTGGAATCTCAGAAGAACTGATAGATCAACTTTTCCTACTTTCTCCCTGGTGATTGCCACCAAATTAGCTTTTTCATCACCAACCACTCTCTCTTGCCTCAGTGGTTATCGGAGAACTGAGTTCCTTGCATCTTAAAGATCTTCGTGCCCAGGACAGCCATTAGCCCATTGCAATGCTTGCCTCATAGGCTTTCCAGGCACACAAACGCTTACCTGAAGGTGCAACAGATCTTATTTGAACACTTGCATTGGAGCTTCAGTCACATAAATTATACTTAAAAAGAGAAATTATGCTGACAACAATAATCACCCCTGCCTTAAATGTCCATTATGCTTTTCTCTTTTCAGAGCTCTTAAATTTACTATACCGATTGTGTTCCCTAAACAGCTCAGTGAAGGGGATAGAACTGGAATCATTATAATACTTCTTTGGCCAATGAAGAGCTGAGGCTTGGAATGATGAATCTAGGACCCAGGTGGCATATATGGCACATCTTTTGACCTCAGTTCTCCCCTCTGTACTCAAACTAAATCAAGTAAAAAAAAAGAACACAGGATTAGTGACAATGCAATTACGACTAAATGTCAGTGCAGTTCTGAAGATTTGTTAAGTCATCACGATAGGTTTAATATAAGCTTTATGGTCCCAAGAACATGTCCTCATGTCTTGAGGGTTTTTCATGCTAAAATCTTTTATTAAACAGAAAATAAAATTAACTGAGGAAAAGAATCCAAATGAGATACGATGCTAGAAAACAGCTGAAAGAAATATTGCCTCCATTGTGACAAGCTTGCTTAAGTTAAAGCAGTCACTGTATACTTCTATTATCATCGAATATGTTGAAGAAATGCCACCTTTGTGTTTATATCTCTTCAATTTCAGAACTCAGATTAATTTTAGTTCAAATGGTATTGGTTTGGAAAGAAATGTTTTATGCCTGCTGTAGAATAAACCCTCAGATGTAGTCCTAAATCTGCTACTCTTTACTGATGAGGCACTGTTGATGGGACAGCAAGACATTCTTTTAAATTCCTACCTGGAATAAGCATAAGATGAATTGTTTTTCGTTTTAAATTTTTACCTGCTTTGTTCTTTTTCACGGAGAGACTGACTTGGCACTTTTGGAAAGGATGAAACATTCCTTCTTTGGTTTTCTTCAGAGCTCTTCGTTTAGTTTTTGTGTCAAATATAACAAAGCTCTTCCCACATGTGGAAAGGGGTGCCTGACTGCTCAGGGGTGCCTAGAGAGTCTCTTGGCTTTGAAAAAAATAGGAACCCAAGTACAAATTGGGCACTAGCTCATCTGGGAGATATTTCTTACTGAGCTTTCTCTGCTCTGGATAGCCTGATGCGACTACCTACAGCTATCCTATTCCCAGGCCAGCTCTTACTGCCTGCGTCACCACAAAACCTGCACTGTCTTAGGTTTCCAGTTGCCTCATCCCCTATCTGGGTCCTTTTCCTTGGCTCTCTCAGCAGCGACCCTATTTTGGTCCTTAGACTTCTCAGAACCAATGAGGCTTTTCTTTTCTCTCATTTACTTTTTAAAAACTCATTTCTTTTTCTCTTCCACCTCCCTTTCCTTCTTATCCTGCTCCTCCTCTTCTTCCTCCTCCTTTTCTCTTCTTCCTTGTAGCAATCCTCTACTTCTCCTTTCAGTTTCTCTGTGATCAATTTTTCATTTTAAGAGAAGACAGTCTTTCCTACTGAAATCAGAGCAGTCCTCAGGATATTAATTGACAATGTGAAACAATTACTATAGAAATTAATATGTTAGACTGGAGAGTTGAATAGTTACTTCGATGATATCCCAAGCTTGAACACTCTGTCAGAAACCTGTATGTTTAACCTGGCCCAGCCCACCTCTGGACCAGGTGCCCAGCACCCAATAATACAGTGTCCATTTGCCTCAGCCCTGTTTTGACAAGAATCCTGTACCTATTCATTTTGTCATTTTGTTGCTACACTTGCTGAATTTTTTTTTTAGCTGCAGTTCTGTTAAGAACTTTTAAGAAGATTTAGCTTCTGTGATTTTTTTTATTTTGGTAATTTGATGTTTACTCTTTTGTCCTCTCTGTATATAGCATAATTAAGCCCTGACCCTTGTGACCCAAACTTGGAACTGCCTGATGGGGTTGGTTTCCCTTTCCTCCTATCTCAAACTTCAAGAACTTAATTGACAGACTCAAGCCTTAAACCTCTGTTTCACAATTAATTTGAGCCAATAATCCGTGTTCAATAAATCCTGACCTGATTGATGCAACAAAGGGCAGGGTTACCCCAGATGTAATGCATTTGATTTTCTTACAAATTCTCTACCTCTTTCTCATTGTTAAATATTTATTATAACTTATCACCATTTATATAACTGAAAATAGCGACAGGGGAGATATAGCTTACTTTACAATAGGTATGTGTAGTCCTGAAAAAAGATGTTGTATAAGTAGAAGGTCTGTACCTGAGTTCTTATTAAATATCTTAGGAGACATTTAAAGAAATCTCAAAATAAAACTTTTACAGTAAAAAAAAAAAGTCCTTGTATTCTGTATCAACACAGACTGGTTTATGTTGCAATAACAAATAATTCTCTGGTCATAACAAAAATGTTTATGCCTCATACCATTTGTCCAAAAGGAGCTGGTCAGG
>NW_017731679.1:1117962-1120210 GCF_001890085.2 Hipposideros armiger
CAACATATGCTCATGTTTAAAAACGTGTAATTCAATGTTATTTATAATGAAGTTTTGCAGCATCCTATATACCTCTAAATAGGGTAAATTACAATACATTAATTTGTTATAACATTATGCAGCAATTATTTAACTATTAAATGCCAGAAATTGCTCCCAACCTGTCATTAATTTAAGAAGTAAAATATAATAAATACTGTACATAGTTTAAACTTTAGCTTTTGTGAATATGTGCAGAGAAAAATGACTTCAAGAAAAAAATATAAATATATCACTATATATAAGTGATGAGATTATGATTGTTTCTAATTTTTTTCCATTTTTATTTTCCAAATTTTCTACAGTAACAATATCTTTCTTTAGTAAGTATAATATAGAAGAATAAAAGTATGTTGTTTTCTAAGAAGGATTTATGGTACCTTTTACCAAGGCCCATCAATAAAATTGTTAAAATGGAAATAGAAAACTAAAACCATGTTTTGTAGGCAACATGCTAATAATGTCTCTCCAAGATTCCCATCACCTGGCTATCTAATTAAACACTAATATAAGTTTGCTGTGAGGGGACTTGGATGATCACCTGACCTTTAAATAGGGAGATTATCCTGGGTTACCCAGGTAGGCCCAATGTCATTACATGCCCCCTTAAAAACAGAAGAGGAAAAGAAAAGCATCAGTTTAAGAAATGCAGCAGGAGGGGAGGTCAGAGATACTCAAAGTATGAGAAGGACCCACCCTGCTGTTGATGGCTTTGAAGACAGAGGAAATGGACCACAAATCAAGGAATGCAGGTAGGTTCTAGAAGCTGAGAATGACCCATGGCTCACAGTTAGTAAGGAAACTGGGACCTACATTCTGTAATTGCATGGAACTGAATTCTGTCAACAACATGAATGAGTTTGGGAGTAGATTATTCCCTGGTCTCTAGTGAGAAAGAGCCCTGCATCACAGTGATGTTAGCCCAGTGAGACTCCAGACACATGGAAACTGTGAGATAATAGGTTTCTGTTATTTTAAGCTTCTAAATAGGCCATAATTTATTACAGCAGCAATAGAAAAGTAATACACCATGAAATGAAGGTGAACAAAAATATGCTGAATCAAAGGTCTAATACAGCTACTGCGAATAAGGAGTGAATATGACTTTGAACTTCTTGGCAGTCAAGGCAGGAGGGAAATCGAACAGTGGATGACCATTTTATTTACGAGAGCTCCCAACATTCCCATGACAATTGCTTTAATGGGGGTGTGNACATTATGATTCATAACAGTAGCAAAATTACAGTTATAGAGAAGCAACGAAAATAATTTTATGGTTGGGGGTCACCACAACATGAGGAACTGTATTAAGGGGTTGCAGCATTAGGAAGGTTGAGAACCGCTGCGAGGAATATCAGGTTACTGGCATGAGTCTCAGCCAGAAACAGAACCCATGTAACCAGAGGCAGGAGGGGCTGTGATTGAGAGCATAGGTGCTGGCACCTGTTCTTGGTTCACGTGCTATAGCTGAGTTACCTTGGGCTAGTGATTTAATATCTGCAAATCTCATGTTGCTTCATTTGAGAAATAGGCAAATATAGCTGTATATAATCCATGTAGACTGCTCAGCTTAATTCTTGATACTTAGAGAGTGCTCAATAAGTGTTTATCGTTCTCATCACACTGGACACAATTCATCAGGAAATGTAACCTGGTCCTACTTTCTGAATACAGTAAAACCTTGGATTGCGAGTAACATGGTTTGTGAGTGTTCTGCAAGATGAGCAAACATTTCTAATACATTTTAACGTATTAAATGAGCAATGTCTTGCAATACGAGTAGTTTGTTTCTGGAACGAATTATGCTCGCAAACCAAGGTATTACTGTAGTTATTGGAAAGAGACAATGTGAAACTAGCCAAGAGGCTTTGGGACCCAGTTCTCACTATCTAATGAGGCTTTACCTTGGCTGAGTCCTGTTACCTTTGTCATTAATCTTTAGTTTCTTTCCCTTTAAAATGGGGTTATCGCCTGCCTTGCCCCTCTCCTAGACCATGTGAAAGTGCTGTGGAAATGGTAAAACACAGTGTCAGTGGCATTACCACTACCAATATGCCACCACCATTACTATTTCAAGTGTCCCTCTTTTTCATGTATTACTGGCACCATCCCCACCCCCCACCCATGAAGGAAACTCACACACTGATCTCAGGAAACATTCTCTCAGCATCTCCATAGTGTGTGGCCTAGTCAAAGGGTATCAGGGTTT
>NW_017731679.1:1122335-1125046 GCF_001890085.2 Hipposideros armiger
AAATATTTGTGGACTTCCTCTGTTATACCCTGTGCTCAAGGCCATACGTGAACTCTCCACTTGATTGACCAAGTAATGGCTGCTCAATCACATGAGCTCTTTCAGCAAGGCCTCTACGCTTATATTAAAGCATTAAACCAGGTCAGTGCTCCTGACGGCAGTTATAATTCCTTTGAGTGTATGGTCCATATCCAGGACATGGAGCACTCAGGGGTGGAAATGGGTCTTGCAGAAAAGCACATTTCTGTTCTCTGATGTTCCGCCTGCTGCCAGAAGCCCTTCAGGTCTCATTTATTTGCTCCATCCAGAAGGAAGACTGCCAATGCCTTGGCCCAGTATTGTGACATCCTGAAATCAAGGGAAATACCCTTCTGTCTATGCAGAGAGGCTTCCAGGCCACCCGTTGATTGACATGAGGCTCTAGATCATGGTACGCAACTTATCGTTATTAGTAGTAATATCCTTTCACATGCAGTATTTCTTTCAATTTTCCCTTAATTTTTTCCCGAATTTTGGCTACCCCCACTCTCTTGGGCAGATTGATTACTTTCTGTGAGCCTTTGTTTCCTCACGTATGAAATGAGGACAATAGTTGTTGTGGGGTTTAGGGGAGATAGCCCACGTAATATAGTACCGTGTTTGACCCATATAGGAAGTACCAAATTGGTGTTAGCTGTCATATCATCTTCTTCATTTTAAACAATCCCACCCTGTGTAGAAGACATCTATAGCATTCTGGCCTAACAACTGAAAAAAATTAATAAGTATGAAGATTTTTCCCAAAGAGTTGCCTTATTATATAGAATAAATATTAAAGAAAGATGGAGTTCTTGGTTCCATCTAATTTCATGCACTTTAGGGTTAAGAATAATTTAGAAACACAGGCTGGTAAAAAATGAACTAGCCTTCTGAAACACGACCTAAATTGTTAGAGAAAAATGCTGCATATGTCCATCCAAAAGGCTTGAGGGGGAGCTCTAATTATTAAGATATTAAATCATTTCAACTTTGTCCATCCCCATCATTAACACATTTGTTTTACTTTTAGAGGAGAAAGGAGGTGGAATCTTGAGTGCTTAGGGACTTGGAGGAGGATGAAAGGGTAAAGAGAANTTCGTTTGGAAATTAGAAAAGAAGAACTGTTCAATATGTAACTATTGGATTAAAAGGGAGATCAAAACTATCATTATAAATTATTGAAATTAATATGTGTTAAAACTTGAGGCTATGGCCACATCTATATCTATAGATATATCTTTAATGATATCACAATTAAGTATGAAAAAATAAAAAGGAATGGATGAGCATTAAATAAAGAAATTAGAAAAACCAAAAAGTAAGCTCACAGAAAATAAGGTAATTATAATAGTAAAATCAGAAATCAATAAATTAAGAAATACAAAACAGCAGAACTCATCAATAATTTCAAAATCTGATCCTTTGGGGGAAAATCCAACTATTAAATGGCTTATGGATAAATAGAATTTTCAATAAAAAGAAATGAGACAAAACACAAATACTGTACATAGAACTAGGACCAAATATGCACATAAAAACACATGCTTCAACCATATTCAGAAAGTATTAATTATCAAAATGTTGTTAGAGGAAGCAGAAATTTTAAGTGGAAAACAAAATGATGAAATGGGGAGTGGGAAATTTTGGCCAGTTTTATAAACAAATATTCTAACTTTTAAGGACCATATAATTTCCATGGTTTTGAACTATTACATTTTAGAAGATAGAAAAGTTTTGCCATTTGTTTATTCTTTGTCACTAATAATTCATTTTCATAAAGGTACTCTCTTCCCGTACAACACACTGAACTATATATAATTTCATTAGTAACTAAACACAAGACAAAAGACATAACTAAAACACTAGCAAATCATATACAGACATATATTAAAAGGATAACAGATTATAACCAAATGGAATTTATTATAATAATTAATATAACATTTATTATAATAAATAATATAATAATTAATACAATATAATAAAAAAATAATGGCACAAAAACTATGACCTTGAAACAAATCTAAAAAATACAAGAATTTGGTATACAATAAAAGGTGGTAAAAGAACCAGTGAGGGGGTTATAGGAGTTTTTCAGGGAATAATGCATGCTATCGGTTAACTATAATATTTGGCAAAATATAAGGTTTGACCCTTATTTCATGATTTATTTCAAAAGCAGATAAAAGAGTTTCATTTAACCCTTAAAAAATAGGAAGAGTGTAGGGATGGAAAGATAGGGATAAAGAGAGAGATGATGGATGGATGGGTAGATGGATAGATCAGAGAGGGAGGGAAAGTAACTGGAGGAAGAGGGAGGATATACAGGGAGAAAATGTAGAAATAATTAAAGATAGTGTGGGAAGATTATCTTCCTGAGGGATAGGAAGGACTAAGCATAAAAGGAATGGTGAAAAACAAAAAGAGAAATATCAACTGCATTAACTCCATAAACGTTAACATTTTGTACATACAAAATCAGTATAAAAATTCAGTGTCAATCAACAAACTTCAAAAGGTGCCACAATTAAATAAGAAATTGGGTTAATATCCTTGACGTATAAAATGTGTTCAAATGAAAAAAATGCACATATCAAAAAATAATTACAATTGATCAAAGTATATGAGATACTCTTTTGACAGCTTTTGAACTAAGCAGAAAAAAAGCTATGGTTTTAGGCAAGGACGTCCTG
>NW_017731679.1:1133661-1134498 GCF_001890085.2 Hipposideros armiger
TGAAAAGCATGGACTTGCCACAAGAATTCATTTCCTGGACAGAAACATTATCTGATCATCCAAAGGCCGAAATTAATGCTAATGTGTATAATTGGAGACCCTTTCTTTCTTTTTTCCTTTTCTTTTTTTTTTCCCCCTCTTTTTGATAAGGAAGCAACCATAGGCCATCCACATTTTCCTCTATTATTTGGTTCATCAATAGAATCTCTGCCAGGCAAGATGAAGGAATAAAAATGGGGTACTTAAGGCTTACAATTTTATTATGAGTAGATAATGTGGCTCGATTCTGGGTTGCATATAGACTTGTGAAATCCACTTCTGGGGAGTCAAGTGGGAGGCTGAATCCCCTCTCCTACTAGAGGGGCCTATTTGGTTTAGCTCAAGAGGTATTTTCCTCTTAGGAGCTAGTTCTTTATTGCTAAATAAAGATGTGTGTTACAGATGGTGCCTTCTTTGTCCTTGGAAACAGAAACATATCCCAATTTCAGCCTGTTTCTTCTGTTCTTGCCCATGGAACAGAAGAGCAGAACTTCCCGTTATAGCCATATACTATTACTTATTTTAATTTTTTTCCTAACCAAATATATAAAGAACTCAGATTATCTGATGAGTAAATAGGTAAAAGAGAAATAGAGGTCCTCATATATAAAGAAAAAATAAACATGTTCAGAAAATCCTAAATGAAGTATGGTAGAGAATTGCTTTAAAACTGGTTGCACTTAACTATGAAAATTGTGACAGGGATCGACCACTGTGCAGGTCTTACCACTCTCTCTTTTTAAAGAGCTTTATTAAACTATAATTCATATATGATGCGATTCACACATCTGAAATATA
>NW_017731679.1:1137528-1140404 GCF_001890085.2 Hipposideros armiger
TGCTGCTAAGAACATTAATGTACAAGTTTTTATGTGAACACGTTTTCATTTTTCTTGGACATATACCTGAGAGTGGAATTCTGAGGTCATATGGTAACTCTACATTTAACCTCTTGAAGAAGTGCCAAGTGTTTCTAAAAAGCCTGTACCATTTTACATTCCTACATTATCTACTCACGATCAAATTGTGGGCATTAGGTACCCCATTTTTACCTCTTCATCCTGCCTGCCAGAGAGTGTGTGAGGCTTACAATTTCTCCAGATCCTCACCAACACTTGTTATTATCTGTCATTTTAATTACTGCCATCTTAGTGGGTATAAAGTGGTATCTCATTGTGGTTTTGGTTTGTGTTAATGTGGTTAATGAAGTTAAACATCTTTTTGGGTGCTTATTGGTCATTTGTATATCTTTTTGAAAAGTGTCTGTTCTGACCTTTGCTTATTTTTAAATGTGATTGTGTCCTTACTATTGAGTTTTAAGAGTTCTTTATATATTCTAGATACAAGACCCTTTACATATTTATATATGATTTGCAAATATTTTTGTATTCTGTGGGCTGTAGGTTTTTGTTTCACTTTCTTTACAAGTTCTTTGACCCACAAGAGTTTTTCATTTTGATAATGTCCAATTTACCTATATTTGGTTGCTTGTGCATTTAGCGGCATATCTAAGAAACCATTACCTAATCCAAAGTCATGAAGATTAACACATATGTTTCTTTGAAGAGTTTTGTAGTTTTAGCTCCTACATTTAGGTCTTTGATCCATTTTGAACTAATTTTTCATAGTAGGATGTAGGGGTCCATTGTATTCTTTTGCATTTGGCTATCAAGTTGTCCCAGTACCATTTGTTGAAGACTATTCTTTCCCCATTATGTGGTCTTGGTACCTTCATCAAAAATCAATTGATCATAAATATGTGGGTTTATTTATGGACTCTTAATTCTATTCCATTGTCTATGCTAGCATGACAGTGTCTTGAATACTGTAGCTCTGTAGTGCATTTTGAAATTAGAAATATGAGTTGTCCAATTTTGTTCTTTGTCTTCAAGATTATGTATTTTGGGTGATTCATTCATATGAATGTTAGGATCAGCTTATCAATTTCTGCAAAGAAGTCAGCTGGAATTTTGATAGGGATTGTATTAACTCTATAGATCAAAAGGCCTGGGGAATGTGCCGTATTAACAATACTAAGTTGTCTTACTCATGAAACTGGGATGTGTTTATTCTTTATATAGACCTTTGACTTCTTTCAACAATGTTTTTGAGTTTTCAGAATATAAGTTTTGCACTTGTTTGTTAAATTTATTCTTAAGTACTTTATTTCTGATCCTATTGTAAATAAATTTGTTTCAATTTCATTTTCAGATTCTGTATTGCAAGTCTATCAAAATACAACTGATTTTTGTATATTGATTTATTTTTTGAAAAGTTGCTGGATTTGTTTATCCTAAAAGATATTAGTGACAGAGACAGGATTTTCTGCATACAAGATTAGGTGATCTGCAAATAGTGAAAGCTTTTCTACTTTGTTTCCAATCTGGAGGCTTTTTACATTTTTTTTTATTTCTTTCTTCCCCAGTTGCCCTAGTTAGAACATCCAGTGCAGTGTTGAGAAGGAAAACGGTGACACCAGACAACCTTGTCTGGTTCTTGATGTTAGGGGGAAAGCATTCATTATTAGGAATGATGTATGTGGGATATTTTATAGATGCCCTTTATCACATTGAGGAAGTTCTCATCTACTCATACTTTGTTGAGTGTTTTTATTATGTAAAGGTGTTGGAATTTGCCAAATACTTTTTCTGTGTCTATTGAGATAATTTTGTGGGTTTTGTCCTTTATTCTCTTGATATGGTATATTACATTGACTTTTGGATGTTATAGCTACCTCACATTCCTGGGAGTAGTGCCACTTGGTCATAATTTATAATCCCACATATAGCTAGATTCAGTTTGCTAGCATTTTGTTGAGGATTTTTGCATCTAATTCATAAGAGATATTGTCTATAGTTGTCTTATCTTTTGGTGGTTTTACTGATTTTAGAATTTGGGTAATGTTAACCTCATAGAATGAGTTGGGATGAATTCTCTCATTTTCTATGTTTTGGAAGTATTTGTAAAGAGCTGGCATTAATTCCTCATATTACCATACTGTATATGTTTTCTAAAAGTTGTTTCTGCCTCTCAACATGATGACTGGGATCTGTATTATTATATATTATTTAACAAGTTTATTTTTATAGTTACATGTATTTTTATATCTATATTGGCTATTTGAATATCATGTTCCCTGAATTACCTGGTTTTTTTCTTTGCGCTGTAAGTCTGTTGGTTTATTTGTGTTTTATTTTTATTTCATAGAAGTTATTTATATATTATGATTATTAGACCTTTTTCTATTATACAAGATGCCAATATTTCTTCTGATTGATTTATCTCCTTTATGATTTATTTGTGGTGTAATCATTCTTGCAGGAGATTTTAGTTCTGATGTCACCAAATGTTTTAGTTTTTCCCTTCATGATTTTCTTTGTGTTTTATTTAAGAAGGCCTATCACATTTTAAAGGATTGAGATATTCAATATTTACTTTAAATATATTATAGTTTTCTCCATGTTTATGTTTGTAACATATTTGAAGATAGCTTTTGTGAATTCTGTAGTGAAAATCTAGCTTTACCCTCAGATAGTTCATTGTTTTCATAATTATATTGAATATTTATCATCCCTCTACTGGGTTTAATATGTTAAATCTTATAATATTAAAGTTTTTAAAATATATTTTAAATTTATTTCTCATATATTCATGGGTACAATTTTGGGCTCTTTATTTAGCTATTTTTAATTTATAACCAAATTGGCAATATTCT
>NW_017731679.1:1142879-1210999 GCF_001890085.2 Hipposideros armiger
CAAGATTTCTCGGAATCTGTAATATACAAATGTAAAGACTGAAGGTCTAAAAGGAGAATGCAGAAACTGGCATATTTTCCAGGAGCATCTTAACCAGTGTGTCAGTCGTCTCTATTGTTTCGTGGACTTCTCATGTTGCTGTCTGCAACTCAAAACAACAGTCAGCGTTGTATGTGCCCAACTGAGCACAGTTTACTTCAGAAGCACTACATAAGACTAAGTTGTATCAATAGCTCTCTCTAGAGAGCTTTATACTTACTCAGAAAGCAAACCAAGTAAGCAAAAAAATTAGTCAACTCTTGTGCCCTCCAGAGTATTGGATTAGGTGATATTCATGGGGTGGGATAAAGAACTCGTGTTCACAGTGTTAAAGCATGATGTGGCCCTCCAGGTGCTTCAAATCTAATAAGACTTGTATCAAGTGTCTTCCTTTAGATCCAAGGGGATAATAAGACCACTGACATCAATATTTTTCTTATCAAATAAGGACACAAATACAGAGATGGATTGGTGATGAGTGAGTCCAAGTTCATGCAAAGTGAGAAGTCAGTTGGGAACAGAACAGATTCATTTGACTACACTTCCAGCACCTTATTTAATTGACCTGACTTCCTCTCCTACAAGTAGATATAAATAAGAGATTAACTGTTGGGATGGGAAAAGTGAGTGGGAGCTAAGCATTTTGGAATATCAAAATAATTTAATTGGATCCCAAATGAATTAAGATGTGTGGGAGTCCAAATTATACCCCAAATATCAAGTCTGCATAAAGCCAATTTAAAAATAATTTAAATGAACTAAATAGAATGACTTTCTCATGCTAATAGAAAGGCAGCAAAAAATTGCAGTGAATATGCTGAAAAGAATTTTATTCACATCAAACCATAATTATCAAACTTGTATTTCAACAAGAAATCTTGTTGAAGTTGAAATCAACTTGAAGTATGAAAAAATGACAGTTATGTATGCCTAATTTGAAATATACTATAGGTATTACTATAATGTATCGGCTTGGTTTATTGTAACGACCATCTGAAAGTGACACTAGCTTTTTCCTATGCAGTGAATGTGTACTCATAAAATGGACCCTACATAATTCTATCTACAAAATTTGGGGTTGGCACCTTCTGTTTGTTAAGCCTCAATGCAGAAGAAGCATATCCAATTTTCTTTTTTGCTTTCTTCTTTCCTTTCTCTGCTTCTTTCCCGGTTTTTAAGGCTCTATCTCGTGCCCTCTGGGGTCTCAGTGAGCCATTCTTTTGCTCTAACTATACGAAGCCCCAAACTTCCATCCTATTCTCTTTTGATCCAGTTGGATCTCTGTGATCCAATATGACTTTTTTCTCCTTCCTTGGGAGGCAGCTGGGACTAGAAGTATAACCTTGAGCACATTGCTACGCATCCTGCGCTGCAATTCTCCATAGTAATAATTAACTTTGGGGATTGTAGTAAATGAATGATGTATGGAATTGAAGCCAATATAGAATTGTGATCTTTATCTGAGAGGAAAAGAGGTAGAATCGGAAAAGGTCAAAATGACGGTTAGGTTTCTCTCATGATTCCTGAGTTACTTCTTAGGGCAGTCAGATGTTAGGGCCTTCTTTCTATACAGCATTTCCATGGCTTAATTGCTCTAGAATGGGGGTTGGCAAACTTTTGAGATGGAAGAGCCGCCAGGGGTCAGCAAACTGCGGCTCGTGAGCCACAGGCTCTGAAGTAAAATTGAAAATGAAAATAAAACTACCATAGTTTCATTTATAAAATTTTTAAAGGATATTATTCACAGAATGGTGATTATGTAAAAATATATTTATGGCTCTCAAATAATTTTTAAATTGTTGTGAGGCACAGAATTGGCTCTTCCAGGGGTCGGCAAACTTTTGAGCCGGAGCATATTCAGAGCCACATGTGGCTCGCGGGCCGCAGTTTGCCGACGCCTGCTCTAGCATCCTCTAGTGAGAGGTCAATCTACTCTGTAGATCAAAGCAGCCAGGTACCTATCTAATTCTGGAATGGACTCCCCTGTCTCTTCAACTATTCAGTGCCACCCAGAGCTCTCAGACTTTATGCAACAAAGAAGGCCCATTGAAGTGATTGACGGGGGAGAATGATTTAAAGGAATTACCAACTTCTCCCATTCTTCATTTGGGCAAATGTTAGGGTTGATGAGTAAACCAGCAAATGAATAAGACGTACATTTTGTGGCTCTTAGCTCCTTAAAGTGCAGGATATTGGATGCTCCTGCCCCAGAAATGACTTCAGCTGATTAAGGAAGCAGGCAGAGTAGCCTCCTTCTTTACCCAGTTCCTTTATTCTTTTTCCCTCAGTAGGTCCTAGAAATAATTTGCTTGGTTTAAATACAAGCAACATTACTTATATCGTTTTATGTTAACTGTCTAACGTTTATGCCCAATGAGCTTATGACAGTATAACATTATTCATATCATTCAGTATGAGTTGGATTAACTTTGTTATAAATTGCATCTGATAATAATGCAGAGTTTTATTTAAATGAAGTTAATGGTGTTTCTCATCAAACGTAATTATTTGACTTTCAGTTTTAAAATTTTGAGGAAATTTCGAAAGTTGGTAATTCAAATTGTTGCAATGAATTGCAGAGTACAATTATGACTAAATTATGAATTCATTTATTCATTCATTCATGCATTCAGTCAACATGTATTCAATGCCTGATACTGTATTAGGAGTATGAACATGATGGCTGTACTTTTTAGGAACTAACAGTATAGGATCAAGACATATAAGTAAGCAGACAACGATAACACAATGTGACAGGTTACATGATAAGGATGTGCGAGGGGGCCCCCTCACCCACACTGAAGGGCAGGACTGGGGAACATCAGGGAGGCTTTCTGAGGTAGATTACACTGAAGCTTAATCCTAGGCAACAGTCAGATTAAACCAGGTAGAAAATTGGGGGAAAGGGAGATGCAGGCAAGGCAATTGTATCATAAGGGGCATAGAAACAAGAAAGACATGGCGTATTTAGAGAACTCCAAATATTAGTGTGAATATAGACTACTGTGTGGAAGGGAGAATGTTTAGTGTGATTGTGGACTAGTGTGTGGTGGAGACAGTAGAAGAGATGATGTCAGACAGCTAGGCGAGAGCCAGGTCATAGAGGGCTTTGGATATCTCTTCCTTACTAGGGAAGAACAATCCATAGGACATGCATTTCGGTTTCTTGGGGCCTGATACTAGTCTGTTGTGTAATGCGTTCCCATTGCAATAAGTATTTACTGCATTTCCACTGTATACCTAGAACTATTCTCTGCTCTGTGATGAATATACCGGGAATGCCAAAAAAAACCAAACATATGCACATGACTTGTATTCATCTTTTGTTATTGGTATATATTACCACGATTTTAATACAGTTTTTTTTCCTTTCTTAAAATGTGTATACATGTTTTTGGCACCCTCTGTATTTGCTGATAGAAGGTCTCCAATGAAGTTACTACCTGAGCTTGGAGTTTTGATGTATAATGTAAAATTTAGGAAACTATAACTGGTAAAGTGTAAACATTCTTTTCCTAATTACATGTTCTATATTTTTAAGCAAAACCTAGTATCTACATACCTAGCTATCAACTGAAATGCACTTAGAGTCTTCATTGAAACTGATCAGTGTCTTTCCAATATAAAGCATTTTTAAAGTGTTTCATTCTTGTTCTGCTTTTCTGTTAATGAGCTAAAGCATAAAATCTCCAAAATGCAGGAGGAAAGACAGGAGACCTTATATCACAATGGTATGCAAGTTATGGAGTCTCCAAGGTGGACAGAGATGATAATTAGGACAAAAGGACCCTTTCATGCTGCCATATTATGGTGAAGAGGCAGTACCCCTTGATTTACAGGGGCCATGGATTTCCTCCTGCAATCACAATTCTGCTTTTTTTTTTCACTTAATGGTCATTATGCGAGTGGACACTACACCTCTGGAAACTATTTTGCTAGCATAAAGGATTAGGGAAATCTCATCCTAGCTTTGAACCTCTTATTGTAAGTTGTATAATATTCTTGGGCAATTGTTTAGTGAGAATCTACTTTACAGCATGTTATGTCTAAACTTCATAACAATGTTGAAGGACCCCTAAGTTGCAGGTCAGGAAACCACAGCCATGAGAAGCTAAGTAATTGTCTCTTTTATCTTGAAGCCAATGCTATTCCTTCTACATCAATTCTGACGAGGAATGCTGATTCTATACAGGTCAGGCTGGTCTCTCTTCATTAAAGGCTAAAGGCTTTTGGAGATTCCTCCTCTAACTCATTTTAAAGTTGAGATGTAATTCACATATCATCAAATTCACCCTTTTAAACTGTATAGATCAGTGGTTTTTAGTATATTTGCAAGGTTATGCAACTATTACCATTATCTAATTTGAGACCTTTTAATCATTCCTAAAAGAAACCTGTACCCATTAGTCATTCTCCAGTCCTCCATCCTCTAGCCCATGGCAGCTGCTAATTTGCTTTCTGTCTCTATGAATTTGCCTATTATGGCATTTTACATAAATTGAATAATAAAATACGTGATCTTTTGTGTCTGGCTTCTTTTATTTAGCATAATGTTTTCAACATTCATTGACATTGTGGCATATATCAGTCAGTACTCCATTCCTTTTTTGGCTGCATAACATTCCTTTGTATGGATATACCACACCGTTGTTTATTGATTCATCAGCTGATGGATATTAGGCTTGTTTCCACTTTGGGTCTGTTTTGAATGATGCTGCTCTAGCTTTATGGTTTTAGGCTGTAATAGGAACCTATTGTCACAGGATATATTACATTGTACTATAATTATATTGTAATTATAATGTATTATAATTATTATATTGTCTCTTTCTCCTGTCATTCTGTAAGCTCTCTAAGTGCAGAAAACATATTTGTCTTGTTAGCCATTATATCCAGCATAGCATATGCATGGAAGAAACATGTGAATGAATAAATTAAAGAATGCAGTTCCATAGCTCTAGGTGAGAGCTTTGCACTGCTCATCTAGCCTGCCTGGTGTCACTTCACTGAGGGGCTGTGTCCGTCACTCTGCTCAGAGCATCTTTTAGAGGTTGAGGATTCTGCTCTAGATTTTTCCTGACGTTTTTTATCATTGGGAGAGTAGAGGTTACATTGATATAGCGGCCTCATAATTTGTTTGGTTGAGTTGAGTGTTACCACCTATCAACAAAAGTCAGAGGAAAACTAGATTTGTTTTGACAGCTTGTGCTGGGAGCATTTGGGACATTTATTAGTAAGGGAAGTAGACCATGATCCCAAGTTTGTCTGTTGTCCTGCCAATTAAAACTGTCTGCCTGGGCATGTGTCACTGCCCCACAGTGGGAGTCTTCCCACTGGGGACACTGGAAAAGTCCATCAGTGTTAAATTTATTTCCTCCTTGCTTTTCTCATTCCCTCTCAGCCTAACTCTTCCTTGATTGCCCCTGAACTTGTGAAGCGAGATTTTCTGTTCTTAATGCAAAATGTTGCCTAACTCTCTCTTTCGAAGACAAGAGGATTTAATCATGGCAAGATCATCTCATGTATTTGTTACTTCACTTAAAGCCCTAGTTGTTGGGGATTGATTTTCCTTTGGGACACTTTGCTCAGGTGCTTAGACCTATTTCTCAACCTTGAACCCTGCACAAGCTCCCGAGGAATGCTGGGCAATGACAGGGGGCGGGGGGGGAGGGGGCAAGTCTGAATGTGGTGAGTGCTCTGGCAGCCTTTGTTTTTCCCCTCCCTCCTGCATCTGCCTACTCCTTGCCTAGTGAGGATGACAGGAAGAGAGAAGGGAGCTGCCAGGTTTCCTGTATGCGTGTCTGTGGGAGGGAGAAGAAGAGGGCTGGCAGCCATGAACTAAGTGGGCTCCATTCCATCTATCTTTTCTTATTAAAGTGAAGCGGATTCAGGCTGCTGCCTGTGAGCTGTAACGGGAGCCATAGCTCAGAGACGATTCCAGAAATGACTGTTCTAGACATTGTACCCATTTCTATCCTGAAGCAACATACAGGTGGAGGGGGCTGAGAAGTCTAGAGCTGTCTATAGTGTATTTGAATGATAATCTCCATATACTATTATATAAACTTCAGAGGAAATGCTATAAACACATAAATAAAGATGTCCCTACAAGTATACTGTGCTTTTGGTGTGGTATCCCATGGCTTTAATTTTTGTGCTAATTTACAGCTGTTGAGATCGCCCATTTGAAGGAAGATGGGCTTGGCTTCTGAGTAGTTGTCATTAAAGGCTATGTTTTAAAGAGCCAGCATATCCATTATTTCCTTAAGATCCAATGAATCTATTGTTTTATTTAAACTTTTGTGCCTGATTATTGCAACAGATTCTAGATCCTTTGGAAGGTTCTATAAACATTTAGCCTTTTTTACGTGAATTCTTAATTTCCCAATTTAGTCTTGGGGAAAACTGTCAAGAATCTGGGTGGCAATCACTATGACAATAAAATCCTATTTTGGGTCTGAGCCTCCATGATGGAATTTTGGTGATGCAAGTCCCCTCCCTCCATCCCCTGAAGCAGTATCCTGGCATAGCTCATCAGTTCTTCTTGGAGCATATAAAATTCTGCTGTAGGCCCTGGGGTTAATCTCCGCTCAGCCATAGAAGGTGTTAACAGCTGAAGCCCTTCCATAGCTCATTTCATAAGGATGCCACTGCCATGCAGGTGAGCACCATTGCTCTTTGTGTCTTTGCCATTGTTTCCATGGTCACTTTTAGACCTGCTGAAGCGACAAAGGTTGCACCAGTAAAATTTTTCTGCTTTCATTTTCTCCTCCATTACTCAGACAGATTCTATTGTTATACGTTTTTGTTGTTGTTGTTGTTAAACTTTTAGGTTAGTCCCCCACTTTCTTGAAATACACTCTCTTGGGGTGTATCAGAGGATATTTCAGGAGCATTCTGTATTGCCTCTCAAAGTAACCTTCTCTAGTAATCGGGGTCCCAGGATAGATACCAGGCACTTCAACTCTCATATATCAGTATAAATTCCCTCATATTTTAAAACTGTCTTAATATGTCATCATTAGACACAGCAAATTCCTTAGTAGTGTTCTTCCTAAGGGGGGAGGAGAGACTACCAGGAGCCCATAAATAGGATTTGTTGTGGCTTTACTCATGATAAACTGTGTCATGCTATGGTAACAAACAACCCTAAATCTCAGTGGCTTAAAACAGTTTTTTTGTTTGTTTTTTTTTTTTTTTTTGCTCATACTACATATCCAAACATAATTGCATGGTAGTTTTTTAGAGGTTCAGGCTGATAGAGACTTTGTCACCTTATGACCCCTCCATCTCATCATGATGCTCAGGATTTAGTGCATAAGGGGACGAGAACAAGTGAACACAGCTCTTAGTCGCCTCCGCAGGGAAGTGATACATGTCACTTCTCTTCACTTTCACTGGCCCAAGAAAGTCTTTGGGGCCAGCCAAGTGGCTCAGTTGGTTAAGAGCTTGAGCTCTGAGCAACAGAGTCACCTGTTCGATTCCCACATGGGCCAGTGAGCTGTGCCCAAGGTGACCTACCGCTGAGCTGCCAACCGGTGGCAGGATGGCTCAGCTGGTGAAGGCATGTGATCTCAACAACAAGGTTGCCAGTTCGACAACCCACCTACGCCCACCCACAACTAAGATTGAATATGGCACCTTGAGCTGAGTTTCTGAAAGCTGCCGATGGGCAGCCGGATGGTGACTGAACTTGGAGCTGAGCTAGCTGTGCCCTCCACAACTAACATTGAAGAACAACTTGGCTGTTCCCCTTCCCCAATTTTCCAACGCTGTTCCCCTTCCCCAATTCTCCAATAAAAATCTTTAAAAAAAAGAAAGAAAGAAAGAAAGAAAGAAAGAAAGAAAGAAAGAAAGAAAGAAAGAAAGAAAGAAAGTCTTTGAACAGGAAGGGAAGAGGTTTGAGTGGGTTGGAAGATATGCATGATAAGCCTAAAACAGCCACAATTGATTTTCTGTATAGCATTTATCGTTTCTTCCAAGGGAGCCTAAGAAAGCTGAAATCAATAGGCATGAGTTCTGTAACTAAATGATGCTCTTGCAGGGGTGAAGCTATTTGGAGCATCACTCCTTACTGAGAGCGTGAAATGCCACAGGAGTAGCTGAAGCGGTAGAAGTCAGCCTGCGGGGCCCCTCTGGTGTGCCTCTTATCTGCTGCCACCATCCAGTGATCCCTGTAGAGTGAGGGAATCATTGTAAGCACGTGAGGAAGGTCCTGTTTGCTGCAGCTGCCTCGTGAGCATGCACCATCTGCCCGTGGGAAGGATGGCACCGTCTGGGGGTTTGAAGCAAGAGCCTGTAGTGAACACGAAGCCAATCCGCAGCCACTTACACAGTGGGTTCGTAAAAAGCGTATGACACATCTAAAACTTGCTTGGAGTAAAACCAAAACCCAGGAAGAATGTGATTTTTTTTTTAAATGACATAGAATTTTCAGCCATTCCTTCATACTTTTCTAAGCACTTTTGCTATTCTATGCTATCTCATTTTGTTCTTAAAAAGTATAACAATCAGTGTTAGCCTCCTGGCCCGCTTTATTTATCTCCTTAGCACTTATCACTCCTGACATTCTAAATACTTTACCTATTAATTTTAATTGTCTGTTTTACCCACTAGAATCAACCTCCTGGAGGCGATTTCCCCCTAACTGTTATTATCTCAGAACTGAGCACCGTACCTAGCATAGAGTAGCCCCTCATCAAATATTTATTAAATACATGAATGAGTGGTACTAATTCTTACTGAAGCTAGTTTCATAGCACAGTGATGCATGGTGAGTCCTTAAAATATTGCCTATTACTTTCTTCTGTGTTAAACATTTGCTAATTACGGAAAACAGTTTTAACCTTTGTTTACCGTTCGATGTCCAGTATTTTCTGAGCACCCAGCGAATGCCAGGCATTGTAGACATCAATGAATAAAACAGAGACCCGTGGCCTCACAGAGATTTCCATCCTCAGGGTTGGGGTGGAGAGAAAGAATCAGTAAACACAATAGATAAACCATATGTTTGGAAGTGACACATGCTATGAAATAGAAATAGAGCAAGTGAAGGGAATTGGAGGTTCCAGGGATGATGGTTGGGGGGAAAAGACGCATTAGATTGGGTGGTCAGGGGAAGCCTGGTTGACTAGGTGAGATTCAAACCTAGAACTTAAAAGAGATGAGAAAGGAAGCCCAGTGGGTATGGTGGAGTGAAGTGGGATTGAGAGTGTTCCAAGGAGAGGAGATAGCTGGGGCTAGGGCTAAGGCAGGAGGTTTGAAAAATAGAAAGGAGGAAAATGTGTCTGACACTGAGAGAATGGAGGGAAAAATCAATAGGAAAAGGGGCCAGGACGGGCCAGGTCAGATGGGGCCTGAGAAACACCTAGAAGGACTCAAGCTTTTCCTCTGAGTGAAACTGGATGCCTTTACAGGGTTCTGCATAGATGAATAACATGATTTATCTTAGACACATATCCCTCTGGCAGTAATGCTGAGAGTGGACCCTAGGGCGGGAAGGCTAGGAACCATCAGGCCCTGGTGAGGCTATAGCCAAATCTAGAGGTGACGGTGAAGTAGACAGGGACAGTTGTAGTGGAGATGATAAGAAACAGTCAGATTCTGCCAAGATTTTCCAAATTCGCTTCTGGTGGCCACTCTCTGCCTTGCCTGTTTGTAGGTAGGTGTAAATTTAGGCGCACTGCAAAGTCACAGGAGACTGCCTCCTGTGCCCAGACTCCTCTCTTGATACTCTGTGCCCTCGTCTGCAGAGACCCTCCCCTCTCTTCTGGGTGTGTTATGTCCCCTTTGACTGCCTTTCCATATCACACCACTGCGCTTACTTATCAAAGAATTATCGTTGGAAATTCACTTGCATTTTGAGTACTTGAGCCTTGACTACTTGAATTGTTTCACATAAAATGTGTGCTCTTTCCTTTTCAAGGAATTTCGGGCATTACTACTATGAAAGGAGGTAGACTGCCACAACTGCCCTGGTGTTTTCAACTAATGTTGCTTATTGTTTAAGTTTGGTCCCTCAAATCACAATCGCTGCTCCATAGCTGATCCTGGAAACAATCCTGTTTCATTTTTTTGGTGTGATGGGAGAAGGTTCAGAAGCATGAGCCTGGGGGTGCTGTGTTTTCATGGGCAGATGACCTGGACTAGGGTAGTTTGAGGCGGGATGTCTGTGGCTCTTAGAAAAAAACAGGGACCAAAGTCATTGGCAAGCTGGCGTTTTCCCTTCAAGCTGCTCACATATCTACTCCCCTTTCTATCACTTTTCTCTCATTTCCTTTCTTCTCACTCCCCAGATCAAAAATAAAACCCAAAACCTTTTCAATTGTCTTATGCAGAGCACTTGAACTATCTCTGATACATTTAGGGCCTCCTTTCCTTTCACAGTGAGGTATTCTTCTCAAGCAAAGGTAATTGCCTCACAAAAGAATTCTGATACCAGGTATTACCATAATAATAGTTTTTGTAATCTCCTTCCATGTGTCACCTAAATGAAATAATCTCTCATTTTCTTTCTTTCTCTTTTTATTGTTGTTGTTGTTGTTGTTGTTGTTATTATTATTATTATTATTATTATTGGTAGGTGATGACCCTCAGAAATTGAATCTTCACTAAATTCATAAAATTGTTCAGTGGCAGAGTTGAGATAATACAGGGACTCCTTTCTGCATTCATGTGCCTTCTTTAGCTTAGAATAGGTGCCCCGCAAATGTTATGATTTGCAAATCACATTTGTGGGGCATAGTCAGGTTATTATAAAATTAATATGGGGAAGTGACTAGGATTTGAAGCTATGTTTCTGAGATTCAAAGAGGGATGGTTGTGCTGGGAGATAGGACTCATCCCTAAGTGCTACTTTTTAATGCAACAGTTTTGTTAATTATTTGGCAAAACTGACTAGAACCAAAACAAGCTTCTAGGTATTTTATATATTGTGATGAAATCACATCTTACCCCCAACTTCTTTGTGCACAGATGGGCTCAATTTTTCTTCTCCAGGACTCTATTAGTTTCCTATGGCTTTTATAAGAAATTACCACAACTTTGGTGGCATAAAAAAATAAATAAAAATTTTCTCTTAAGCTAGGGAGGCCAGAATTGCAAAACTCAAGGTGTCATCATGGATGAGCTCACTCTTAGAACGCTGGAGGACAATCTGTAACTTGCCTCTTCTCTCCTGTCTGGTGGCTGCCGACCATCCTTGGTGATACTTGGTTTGTCCCTGTCTTCTCATACATTCCCCGCTGTGTGTGTGTGTGTGTGTATGTGTGTGTGTGTGTGTAATCTCCTCCTCCCAGATTGTCCAGGGGATTCTCCTCATTCAAAACCCCTAATTTAATCACATCTTCAAAGGCCATTTTTCCAAATGAGGTAACATTTAGAGGTTCCAAGGATTAGGATCTGATTATCTTCAGGGCCATCTTTCAGTCCACCGTAAGCCTTAACCTACATGCTGTACTTCGTCTTCCCTTCCCTTCTAATCTCTTTTTCACAAGTTTTTAAAACACATAGTACCTTATTTTCTGTCCCATTTATGTTGTTTATTAATACACAAATATATACCTTCTTAAAAAATTACATAGGCTTTTTTTTTTTTTTGATTCCCTGAAGCAAGGGTTGGTAAGCTTTTTCTGTGAAGGGCCAGATAGTAAATATTTTAGGTTCGTGGGCCCTACAGTCTCTGTTGCAACTTTTCATCTCTGCCCTTGTAATCTGCAGGCAGGCACAGCCAATAGTAAAAGCATGGGTGTGCTGTGTTCCAATAAAATAAAAACCAGATTTGACATATTGGCCTTAGTTTGCTGACCTCTGACCTAAAGACTTCCCTATGTCTTTTATTATTTCTACTTCTGAATATGAAGTTTTGAAGGTATGTTTCAGTTTTCTTTGCTATCAAAGATATTACCATCTACTTTGTCAGTGTTTTCCTACCATCAAAACAAAAATTACAGTTTGGTACTTCCTAAATGAAAAATGCAAAAATAATCTTGTTTTTTTTGGGGCTATGCCTTCTTGTATGTCCCATTCAATTACGCATTCATTAATTCAACAAATATTTATTGCAAGTGTACTGGCTACCAAACATTGTGTCCAATGCTGAGACCTACATGACCAGATATACCGTACATTGTGAAGAAAGGATTTAAGAGGGGGTGGTTATTTTTGAGATATATAGGAGAACAAGTCATCAGGATTTTAAGTGATGGGTGTGATATAGGCTTGAGAGAAAAGGAGATGTCGAAGACGACTCTTGTGTTTCTGACTTGACGATGGCTGGAGAGTGTTGTCACTCACTGTGATGAAGAATGCTGGAAGAGGAAGTTTAGGTGAAACTTATAATTTGATATTAGATGGGCTGACTTTGAGGACTCAGAGGCTTTTGCTAACTACCTCTCTCAGCATTTCTTCCTCTTCTTAATTTGCTTTAAAGAATTTCCATATATATGTAAATGTATCTTGTGTGTATATATATATATATATATATATATATATATATATATATAACATGAGATATTAGATATTATCCCTTCAGGGACTGTAACAGTAATCTCATCTTGACCCATTTGCCTCACATAGAAATTCTGGTAGGAAATAGGATAGCTATTCTTACATCAATTTATGTAAAAGGAAAGAGCTAACTAAAACAGCAAGTATTTATTAAGTACCAACTATACATACATTTTTATTTCATTCTTTTAACTAATCTATGATGTACATACTAAGGTTTTTTTCTATTATGCTGATATGTAAAGGGAAGCATTAGAAAGGTTAATTACTTTGCTCAACCTTCGAGCTAGGATTTGAACCCAGCCAGCTTTTTCTTATTCCTGAGAGAGCCAATAGACTTAGCAAAAAATTTGCTTATAATTTCTCAGATTAAATGACACTGTACCTAGAAGGGTTCCCCAGGAGACTCCCTCCCCAACCCTAGAAATATAGTCTCTATTCCCCCCCCCATTTGAGCTCCTCAAATCCCGGGTGCTTCCTTTCTCCATAGCACTTATTTCACTGCCTTTCTACAGTCTAAGTTTTTTGAGGACAAGGACTGTTTTATTTTTTATTTTATCTCCGTTTCTTATAATACTGAGCAGAAAAGCAGTGCTCAGTACATTGTTTTCTAAATTGAGAATTAATCCCCTCTGCTTAAGGTCTATTAAACTGATATCAGAATTTACCTTTTACAGGGTCTTGGGTACATATCGTTACAGAATGGTTTATTAGTTTGGGACATTGCTGTTCCAGGGCTATGGAAATTTTGTTCTTGAGAATTCTTGACTGACAAGAAAGCAAATCTAGCAAAGCAAAACAAAACAACGCAATAACATAGCAAACCACTAAAGAATGAGTCTCAAATCAATGGAGGTCTGATAAGAGAAATGTTTGGGAGTAGTTGGTCCTTTATGTAAAGGAAAGTGAGCTCTTGACTAAAGGATTGCAAATGAGACAAAATTACAGTTTGTGATGTAGATTTTATTATTATTTAACATATGAGGAAACTGTGAACCAGAGATGTTAGGTGATTTGCCCGGTGACACACAGCTGCTAAGTGGTGAGTATAGCTGTCAATCCTAGGAATTTCTATTGCAAAGCCCATACTTTCTCCATAATGCCACTCAAAGTAATGACACTCACAGGTAATGTATGGATTGATAGGGGTGAAGCCCTCAACTTTCACTAAATCTCTTCTCGAATTTTATTTTGCATCAAAATTACTTGAGGTTCTTGTTAAAGCACAAATTCTGATTCAGGGTGAGGCCTGACTTTCCACAGCTCTTGCAAGTTCCCAGGTGATGGTGTGCTGCTGGCCCGTAGACCGTACTTGACTCAGAGGCATAAGAGACTGCTGAAGTTCATCTTCACTGCAATAGGTAAATTAAGGTACACACAGTACAATGGGGAAACAACCAGTGCCAAACCTTATTTGGAGCGAACGTAGCTGTGGGAATGGGCCTCAGAAGTCTGTCATGCTTGGTGCCACTCTTTAAGACATGCTGGCTTGCAGAAGGAGAGATTGATGACACTGTGGACAAAGAACAGGACAGAAATACAATGGAGATTTATCTGTCATATCCTCCCTCAGCAGTAGCTGCCTTTGGACTGTGTTATTGTTCATTTCTCAATACAGGTTCACTGATTTAGCTGTGATTTAGCTGTGAGTTCACTGATTTAGGTTGTTCCATTGGAAGGTCCACATATAAAATCTCCTTTTGTTGTGGCCATTCCTCAAGATTGAGTCTTTTGTGAAAGCTTTTTCTCAACACAACACTCTGATGAGTCAGAGATAATTGAGATGATGGCCTCTCTTCTCCCAAACTCTTCCTTCCCAGTTGAGAATACTGGAGAGCCTGGGGAACCTTAGAACCTCCGGGCTGGAATGGCACCCCAGAGAAATGGCACCAAGAGCGCCAGCAGCTTCTCACTCTCTGAAATGCTTTCCCACATGTCCTGCCTCTTTGCTTATGAAACAGGAAGTAATGGTACATCTAACACACCCATCCTCTTCTAACCAATAATGGATTTGGAACTTGGGTAACTCAGTATCTCCCATGTAGCAGTGAATGATTATTGAAAAGAAAGAAAGTGAGAAAGAGAAAAGGGAAGGAAGGAAGGGGGGAAGAGAGAAAGGGAGGGATGAAGGAAAGAAGGAAGGAAGGAAGGAAGGAAGAAAGGAAGGAAGGAAGGAAGGAAGAAAGAGAGGGAAGAAGAGAGGAAGAGAGGGAAGAAGAATAAAAGTAACAGAAAAGGCTAACTTATCGTTTATGTTTGCCATTTCAATTTCTATTTAATAGTTCACACTAGAGTAGGTGTTCAGTACCTAAAAAGTATGTTTTGTTCAAGGGGCATTTCCCCATCTTTTCAGATACTATTCATCTCATTTGTTCTGTGATAGGTGTGTTTTCTATAGCCTCTTAGAATGGATATAAACAGGAAATGAAATTGAGAGGCAGCACGAAACCATGGCACAACAACTGACCGAGAGTCTAAAGTCCTGGATTCACTATAGAAGTCAGCTGGAAGTCCATGAATTTTAAGATTAATTGAAAAATTACGAAAAGGTGGTAGAAGTCTGAAGCCCTTCCCAAGACTTTTGCAGATTCCCTTGGAACTTATGCTTTGGTAGTCACCAGAGCCTCAATTTTCTGCCACTGCCGAGTGTGTGTCCAGTTAAATCCTTTATGTCACAGCAGTCACAAACAGAAGGCTGCTGCAGACAGCACCGGTTCAGGATCTATGTTGCTGACAAGGAGTGGTCATGTAGTACATCGCCAGCCACTCACAGCCATTGCTAGGTGCCACGTCATCGGGGATTTCTCCCTGGACACTACCGCTCCCCTCCATTAATACATCAGCCTCTTGCCATTTTCCTGCTTCCCCTTAGTCTTTCTTCTATTCTCTCCTTGTATCTCATAAGCCCAAACACAAAAATGAAAACTTTTCTAATTTTCTTATGGAGAGCACTTTATCTTTAATACCTTCAAGTTCTCACATTCTATTACAATGAGGTATTTTTTTAACAAAACAAAGAATTCTGATGCTATTATTATAATCAAGTTTTTGCCTCATTACATGTATCACTTCACATGAAATAATCTTTTACATTGTTTGTAAGTGATGGACCGGAAATTATGACAATTAAGTATATAGAATTGCAGAGTTAATACAGAGACCTGTGCCTTTTTAAGTCAAGAATAGGTGCTCTACAAAGCCTAAGATTTGCAAATATTATTTGTGGAGCACAGTCAGGTTAATATAATAAGAAGAGAAAGTGTCTGAGGTTTGAAGGTGTCTTGCTAAGAGTGGAATAGGCGTGGTGAGTAACTATTGGATCCTTCTCAACTAGCCCTGGGAATTAGGATTCATTCCTAAGTGCTATAGCTTATGCAACAGCTTCTTCTTGATTTTGCAAAACTGAGTGGGGCCAAATACAAATCTTCAGGTACTTTAAACATTGTGACGAAATAATTTTATTGAAATCACATGGCAGCTAGAAATTCATAATTAAGAGTTTAAAAATATATAGGTTTTAAAAAGTATTAGAGCAATACATCAGTATGTGGGAAATGTATGAAAAAAATAGAAAAGAAAAAGTATTTTGTCATCCCAATATCTAAATAAAAATTAAACAACCACTGTTACTTTATATTTTCTTTTAGATACCATCATTATGCATGCTATATAGTCTTGTGATCATAATATATACCTAATTTTCTATCCAGATTTACTTCATAAGCATTTTTTCTGTTCCACATAGTTTTTATATCGCTGCTTTAAATAGTTATAAAACAGAGCATTTGATGGTTCTCCTTGTTTACATTAAAGTTTATAATTTTGCATTATTAGAAATAATTATAATGTGAGTATGATCTATAGACAGAATATATTTTCTTAGAATGAATTCCCAAAGATTGAATTACTGAGATAAATCCTCCTGCCAATATCTAATGCTCCTCTATGAGAAAGACCTTTAGTATACCATTGTCAAATAGAATATTATAATTTTTAAATTGTTAATTTAATACCTGAAAAATGGTATCCAGTTTTTCTAATTTGCTCTTTATTATTAGTGAGTAGAACTTTTTGTTTATTATTTGTATTTCTTTATGAATGTACCTTAGCATATTTATCTGTTGTTTTGTTTTATTACGAATTTATGGCTATCAAGAGGATTTTCAGAATTATAAGAGTGATTAAGCGAAGGGGGGCTTTGTTTGAAGCACCAGCCTTTTTCTGATGATAGTTCTTTGCTACTAAGAGCAAGGGGTGTGGAATTCCATTCCATATGGCATATGCTGACTTCTTCAGCAGATTTCAAAGCTGTCTCTGGGCTTCATGTCAGTGTGACCTAGAAAGGAATGAAAGCACAGCCAGCCCAGGTCGCTGTCAGAGCTGTAACCTTCCCTCTGATTTCCTATTTCCTTAAGGTTGGCCTCAATATAGATTCCACATTTTCAAGCAAGTGCATCATTGGATTTATTTTCTTTTTGCTTTGTCAAAGCAGATTAATGCACATTGAGGTTAGAGACTGCCCACAAATAAATGGCAAGGAAGGCAACACTCATTTCAGGGTCTCCATCTGATTGACCAGTGACCTCATGCTGCCCCCAGAAGCTTCAGAGTCTTCCTATTATTGTACCACATATTTTGGACCTTTCAAAAGCCTCTCTGGACCATCAAAACTCCTGTCAATTATATTATTTCCTCTGAATCCTGTTGTCTGACAGCTGTTCACTGCAGTGTCCTTGGGTTAATGTCTTACCCATTCTGGGATTGCCCATTTTGAAAGAAACATATAAGCAAACAAAAGGTCTCTCAGCTTTTGCTCATGTCCGCATTCTACTTGTATGCTATTACTGTTTCTTCTGTTAAAAATCTAGCATAAGATTCTTTGCACATATTTTCTTTTCCACAGATTTTCCCAATTGGGTTACATCTCTTTGAGCTTTGATCCTCCCTAGTATATCGTTTGCTCTTTTCTTTTGGCATATACTGAATGATGGTATAGGTATCTGCATATTCATCCTTACCCTCAGTGGGTTATATACGCTATAAAATAGAGAAGGTGGCTAATTAATTTTTTTACTTTCTCGCAGTTAATCAATATATTTCCTTCATATAGTTAGTGCTCCATGGTTGTTTGATTGAATAATTAGAGTTACATTAATGGTTAGAATTTCAGGCATTAAGGCAGGCTGAAGCAAAGGGAGGCATTTCTTGCCTCACATGTTATTTAATACAGATGGCTGCCACACATGGCTTTTGGGAAGGGAAACATTACTTAAGGAAGGCAGTCCTTAAGGAAGGCTAAAGTCAAGTTTTAGAGGGTTTGGTGATGTTCACTCATAACATTGCCCTTAAAAGTCAAACTTATACCTAGGTTTTATAGGAGACAAAACTGCTTTTCAGAATGAGTAGGAAAAGGGTGAATAACTTAACCCAACCAGTAGGACGTAATTGTTCAAAAATCTGTTGGGTAAAATGTTATTCTGGCCATAGGTTTTGTTTTACATCACTTGGTATTACCTGGACAAGGAGCGATGCAATGAGAGTAGCACCGGAGTTCTGGGCTCTCTTTTGGCTCTTGACTATTGTGAGCCAAAGCTCCAGTATTGGCTCTTGGGGAAGACCCCACTCAACATGCACTAGTGTATTGAGATATACCGGTATCTGTATAAGAAATTTGATTTCTGGAAGTGAATCTTTCATCCAGAATTGCTAATATGCCTTCATTTTTCACTACAATAAATACATGACTATTTTACAACCTTTATTCGGGCAATCTTGGTTTTCCAATTAGTAAAGGATTAAACATTAAGGATTTCAACATTCTGTTTTAACATATTTCAAAGAAACTTTCTAGATCCATCCTTTCCCTATATTGTTAAGTGGAGCACACTATCAACAACTCAGTTATTTTTCTACACAGTTTTCAAACAGCAATTGTTTTTCAATAAATTTAGATTAATAGCTATTAATTAGCATTATCTCAAGCACTATAAAGATGAAGAAGATCCTGCCCCTATTTAAGGTAAGTTCAGGCAATATTTTTCATGGTACAAGCCAGTCAGTGAAACGCCATGTCACAGAGCTCATAGTGCTATGAGAGTCATTGGCAGATGAAGAGATGCAGAGATCCTGCCTCCAGCCACTGTGCTCATGAAACTTATTTTTCAGAAAAAGCTTCAGGTTTCAGTTCACTTTCTAATCATTGGAATCTATTTAAAGGTGCTTTTGACATTTGGAATAGTGGACGTGGCTGATTTTCTTCACTCTGGATCAGTGAAACAAAGGCTTAAGGTATATTTTACTGGCTGTCTCAACTTCCAGAAAAATAACATCATCATTGTGATTGGTGCTTTGACTTGTCAGCAGTATGAACTATTTCCAGTTCTTACATTACCACCACAGTAAACCATGGGCAACCTCTGGTAAGTTTGTACTCACCTGCTCCTAATTTGATTTTTGTGGTCGAAAACACCCACGTGCCTCTGAATTTTGAGATATTGTAGAAAGCCAAGAGATATGGGAAACTGGCAATCACGTAATTAAATCTTTTAGACTCTACAAAATTCAGACTCTACTATTTGCCTTGCCTTCTAAATCCCCTTTTTCTTTTACTGAAATTCGTACAGCTCAAAGTGTGACAAAGCCTCCTGCAGGAGGAAGGATATGATTACTGAACTTAAATGAAAGTATAATACATTAAGGATACAAGACCAGATTGACATTTAAGTTCTATTGGGTTCAATATGTAAAAATTCTCAATTTTGTTTTGATGTCCTGCCCCCACCCCCCTACCCCGGTGACTCAAAGGTAGTGCAAGTAGTCTAAACTAGGCATAATTTAGAACACTGCCCTTGACAACTGTTCTGGCCTGTGACATGTGAGAAGATTGCTAATGAGCAATTATAAAATGTTTTCTCTCTGGTAGAGATATATAGGATGAGATATCTGCTTTTCTTCTGGATTTGGCTGTATGTTTGTGGGATGTTTGGAACTAGGGTGGGCATCTTGCCAACACAAGAAAGGTTAGCTGGGACAAGCTGGGGGACATGACATGCTGAGCTGGCTGGAGCGGAGAGATCAGACAGCCTCACACCTATTTTGTGCTTGGGGCATCTTATATGGGATAATAAGTATCCCTATTATTTCAGCCCTTCAAGTCTGAAATTTATTACTTGCAGCCAAAACCATCCTAACTAATAAAGTGTGATTTGCTGGAGTCGGCACTCCTTTACAGCATTTTCCTTCCATACTACCATGTTTCCTGAAATGCTACCAATAGGCTCTTCTGTGAGTGAAAAAATCGAGGCCTCTGTTAAATAAAAGTCTGCTTTTAGGAAGCTGTAACACATTCACATTCTATCTCAGTATTTAATACAACTCTCATTTGTCAAGTTCCTGGGAAAACAGCAGATGAAACAGCAAGATTTGATGGTGCGAAAGGAGCCAGGAACAACTGGAGTATGGGATAATGCCAGGAAGAGCAGTTTGAGAGGGTGGACTTCAAAATGGTTGAGCAGTGAGCAGCTTTGTGAAGGTGCAGTGGAAGGAGTGGGCAGACACTGAGCACAGGGTAGGGGCTGGGATGGCCACCAGAGGCAAATATGGCTTATCCCAAATGTAAGTTTTATAATCCAGGGCTGCCCCAGATGGCATAGTTCTGAGCTGGGACACAGCAAACTGCAGGGTTTCTCATTTAAATGTGCAGAATCCATGGTTCTGGCATCTCCCACTGTATAGGTACTATCAGGTTTTACCTATCAAGGTATTACTCCTGGCTGGCTGAATAAATCTAGCCTCTGAGAAATAATGGGACCTAATCCTAGGGCAAAATATACATTCCTAACAAATTGACTCTGGGTCTACTGATTTGGGCATGTACAGTTTGATTTGGGTTTGATAAGGCATATTGAGTTCAAGTCTGGAAAAGAACATTTTGTTCTCTCCCTTGTTTCTCCTTCCTCCAATTATCTGCCATCCTCTTAAAAAGATAGATTATTTTACCCAATGTGTTTCAGAGTCACAGAACGTCGTATGTTTGTTCCTTCTCTTGATGGACATAGAATAGAAAAAACCCAACTCAAATAGACTCTGCATGAAGAAATATGTTATATAGGAGCCAAGGACAGGTACAGCTTCTGCAGTCGCACTAGTTCTCATTTTCTAAACAGAAACTTCTCGACTCTCCACCGGAGTCTGACGCTGATGCACATCCCCCAGGTGCTGCCCACAAGAGCAGAGCATATGGTTCAGCTAATGCGCAGTGAAACTTGAGAGAGACCATTGAAGCCTGCTCTCCTCTGGAAACAGAGACTCTTTCAATCAATTCTCCAATGATCCGCCCATGTCCCCTTGGCACCTCCCTTCTGGGTCCTGCCAAACATTAGCTCCTGCTGCATTTCATCTCTGCCTATCGACTTCCACAAGGCTAATCCCATGAATCCCGCTTGCTACTTTCAGAAAGGGGAGGCGCAGGTAAATCAAGAGAAGAAATTGTCTTGGAGATCACCTGAAGGCAATTTCAATAATAAATGACTACAGGGCTGAGTTTCACATCCTAATTATAAATGACTACTTGAGTGGATGGGCTCCTCTACAAAGTGCTTGGAGTTATGGTTTGCTGTTAGCTTGGTACTATTTCAAAAATACTCCTTAGCTCTATTATGCAGCCCACAAAGTGACCAGTATAATTAAGTTGCCAAAGCTTTACTCCTCTTTATCACCCTCTCTCTTCAATTACTGCAAAATTTCTGAAAAATTCAACTTAGTGCCTTCAATTTCTTACTTGATCCAGGAAGATGAGGCCAGAGTAAACAGATGGTGCTGTCGCTGCATTCCTGCAAGCAAGCAGCCTCAGATGCATGGATGAGAAGAGAGAAATGAATGGATTGTAGTGCTTTGGAGTCCACACTATAGACATTTTTAGGCCACAATTCAGAATCACAAGTCTTTCGGCCCGAGCAATGGGATCATCTGAGCTCTGTGACTTAGTGCCCAGAGAAAAAAGTAATTTGTAAGGGTGTCAGCAGTGGGATTCAACATTGTAATAAATAATTGCACTTTTATTAAGGTGAAAATTAGCTAATCTGGCACTCTATCAGCTTGAACTTTCAATTAAGTAGCAATTTTGCCATTTATAGTAAAATACAATTAGTGCCTCTAATGATGTCCCTGGATCCCTGCAATTATTGGAATGCCTTTTGAATCATCCAAGAGTGAGACCACTGCGATCAGCACAGTTAATGTGATATTTATCGTGTATTCCATTTTTAAAAGTATGGGACTCTGTGCTTGGCTTCAATGGTAATTCAAGATCTTATGAAACTTCCTCTTGCATTTTTTATTGGGGTATTGTTTAAAATATTGTGTACACAGGGCATCCTATATATGAGGATCACAGGAGTAATTATTTTAAATCCAAAAATCAGGAAGGTTTGCTTTGCTGATGATCTGATTTGATCAACTTGTGTAACCTGTCGCTTCCTGCTTTTGCTTTAACCTACAGAAAGCTTAGTGTCTATAGGCTATTACTGCATGGGGTGGGATGTTAATCTTATTCTTTGATCTGTCTTTTTCTTATACTTTTGTTTTCTCAGCCATTTATATTACTCATTTTTGTATGTGTTTTGGCCAATTTTCTTACTTGTGGATGTTAGAGGTGGTCACTGAAAGGATGTGGCTGCTGATTGACCCAAGAGCTGGACCCAGGCAGTCGGAGGTTCCTCACCCCCAGCCCTGTCCTTGGAATGTATGTGCCACCCACCATTCCCACACTAAGAGCCATTTCAAGTTTGCAAACTTGAGAGAGTAATCTGTTGTTGAGACCATCTGGACTGCACCCGTGATTGAACACCATTAATGCCGCTATATAAACTTTTTAGATTTGGTAGGCAAGTGAGGAGATCTACTCATCTGTGGCTGCCCAAGGCAAGCCTCGTAATTTCCCTTGCTTATTAAAACTGCTACCTACCAATCTGGAGTGGCCTACCTCTTTCTTCAGTCTCTCCCTGTCTTCTTAGCACAGGGGCCAGTTTCAGATTTCACCCCGGATACTCCCAAGATTCTAAACCAACAGTGGAATGACTGGAAATGTAAATGCTGTTTTCTTCCCTGGGCCATGTTTAATTATCTTGTGAATGAAGCATTGCCTACTTTGAAGCGGTAAATATCTGCTAAGAGTCAGATTTTATGGGAAAACTATGAAATGGAACGTTTAGTTCCCTCATGCAATTTTATACATAGATATGCATCCAGTTATTCTTGATTTATATCTCTAAAACATAAAAATGACTTAAAGCTCATGAATGGACACACGCCACCACAAGGCTGGGAGATTCAAATTCAATATGCCTATGATTTCTCTATTACCTAATCTGGTAGTCACCCCCATCCCAAGGCCCCCAGTGAATGCCTAAAACAGCAGATAGTACCAAACCTTATAAATACTATGTTTTTTCCTGTACACACATACCAATGATAAAGTTTCTTTTATAAATTAGGCACAGTAACAGATGAACAATAATAACTAATAATAAAGTAGAACAATGACAACAATATACTGTAATAAAAGTTATGTGAATGACTTTGAGGCCATGACTAAGTAAAATAAGGATCACTTGAACACAGGCACTGTGATAATGAGACAGTCGATCTGATAAGACACTTGATCTGATAACTGAGGCAGGATGGAGCAGGATAGCATGAGATTTCATTATACTACTCAGAACGGTGCACAATTTAAACACCAGTGAATTATTTCTGGACTTTTCCATTTAATATTTTCAGACTGTAGTTGACCATGAGTAACTGATACCACAAAAAGCAAAACCTTGGTTGGGGGTGTGGAGGAGGAACTACTTACAGACCATTGCGAGGCTTCAAGTCATAGAAATCTGACTCTAATACATACAGTCTGATTTTTTGTAAGGTATTGTAAAATACTGCATAAGGAAAAGAATAAATTATGTAGCTGCTTAAACCTTGAATGTCCTGTCTTGGACACAGTCTCATTATCCACTTTTAATGAAGCATTCTACAGTATTAATACTCATTTTTCAAGTCTATAGCCTTTCTGCAAAATGTGTTCACACAAAAGGCAAAGGAAGAATTTTTTTCCTATTTAAATTGATGATGAATAAGTGGGTCATATGCTTTCAGTGGTATGTTTTGGGGTGAGAGAGAGTGAGAACAGTGTGAAAATAACAGGGGTGTTAGGGTGAAAGCTGGAAGCATCCCACTTTCCCATGTCTCCTAGGAACAGTAATCCCAACTCCATTAGTACAGAATGAGAGGCCATTTGGGTAAATATAGTCACATAAATATATCATTAAGCAGTTTTGTAAAATTCACATTATTTACTCAAGCAAATATGTAATTAGAACATTTTTTAAAACACAGATTATCTACCAAAGAGACTCAAACTGTTCCTTTGGAGCATTTAAGCCTATTGGGTAAAACTGTAATTAGGCCATTAATTAAACCCAAATCATATTATTTATTAAAAGGTGCTTTGCTGATCTGATAAGCATTTTCTTTGCTCTTTTAAGGCATTTTAATAATTGATTATTGTAAACCCCTTGGCTATCACTTGCCCTTCATTCATTCCTTTCTGATTTGCTTCTTGTTTCATTTTATGATGATGGTTATAGATTTAGATTTCCCTGTGGATAGTATGTGCAAAAATGCCTGATCTAGCATTGCCACCTTCTTTCCCTTGAAAGATATGAAGATAAAAAAAAAAACAGCTCGCTGTATTTTTAAACTATATCCTCTTTGAATTTTTTATTTTGTTTTTAGGGGAAGTAGTTAGTAGTGATTGTCCCTTCATTTTTTGCTTATTGTTATACATGGACTTAATATGATAAAGCTTCTTTTCAAATTCTAAAACACTGAGGTTGTGTGAACTTTCTGGAAATGGATTTTTTCTGAACCAAGTCAGAGTCCATTTCTTGGGTCATTTCTGTGACCAAAGCATATATGTTTGTAAAATGTTTAATTCAATGTATTCTCTTTGTGATCTTGAGGAGTGATGACCCACATAGGAAGCAAATCCTAAACTGCCGTCTCTGGTTTGTGGAGAGCAGTATTCACTTAACAGTCTTCCCAGGAACACACGCCCCAAAGGATTTTAATAGGTAGATGTGTGCAAAGAATAACCTATTTTTGGCTTTCCTTGCTCCAATCCAATCTCCCTATTATAGCTAGTGTTTTTTTGTCTGTTTGTTTTTGTTTTATCTTCCTAAAAATGCAGCCTGCTCAATCAGTTTCTCAAAAGATTAGAATCCTTTTTTGTCTGAGTCTTTGCTTTTGCTGTACCCTTTGCTTGGAACCCTGCCTGTCTCTTGAATCTCCTTTGCCTAGGCGACTCAGAAGCTCAATGCAGTGTAGCGTTAAGTACACAGAAGTGGGAGCCAGACTGTCTAGGTTTGAATCCAGCTCCCCTTCTAATTAGCTGAGCAAACTTGGCAAGTCACATACCTTCCTTGCTCCTTCAGTTTCCTTATTTACCTCCCTCTTAGATGAAGGTCATTGCGAATTACTTTGCATAAAGTGCTTACATAGGGATCCTTATTATTTAGGTTGTTTGTTTTGGGGAAGCCTTCCTTAACCTTCCACATTTTGGCTTTTCCTGGAACCCCCACTACCCACTGCATTGCTCTTGCTTATTGATGACCTTTTTCTAATACTGGACTAAAAACTCCACCAGCAAAGAGATGAAGTCTGTCTTCGTTAATGTTCTATCTACAGCATGTAGCACCGTGCAAGTGAAATAGTACCTGGCTCCAAGAACACCTACATTGTTTAAGGCACTGTGTTAAGAGCTAAAGATATAATAGTAAACAAAAAGAACATTACTTGCTTTCGTGTAGTTTACTTTCTGGTAGAGAGCATAGATATTCAGCCAATAATTATGTCGAAAATATAAAATTGCAAGTAAGACAAATGGTGTAGAGAGGTATATAGTCTCATGAATCTATCATAGGGGCATTTGGTCTCATCTGTGAGTTAAAGCAGACATCTCTGAAGAACTGATGCTTGGATAAAATCTGAAGGATGAGTGGTTACTAAATAGAAGAGGAAGAGAGAGGTTCACACTCTAGCAAGAGCAAACAGCTTGTGCCAATGGCCTAGGTGTGAGCCAGGCAGGTGTGATAAAATGCAAAAGGTCCACGTCTTCCAAGTGGAGACATGGAAGAAAAGAGAAATGCTAGATGAAGTTGGAGAAATAGACAAAGGTCATGGATGGAAGGCATTGAAGGCCATCTTTAAAAGGTTTTATCTATCATAAGTTAAATGAAAAGCCACTGATACATACATTTTAAGTAGAAAGGAGACATGATTATATTCGCATTTTAAAAATATTACTCAAGAAAGGGATTATGGTAACATGGACTAAGCTTGTAGTTGTTAAAATAGAAAAAAAAAAGATAGTTATGAGAGAAATGTAGCTACAGAGTAAAGAGGATCTGATGATGAGATATGGGTGGTAATGGAGAGGGAGTCACAAAATGAGGCCCTGGTGTTGGTAAGCAAATGAATGACTGTTTCCATCACTTTCTGAGCGCAAAGTTTGGGAGGAAAATAATGAGCTTTATTTTGGACATGTTGAATTTGAGAGGCCATAGGGATAGCATGATATGATTTCAAATGGAAGTTGGAAACTGGTTCTGGAACTTAGAGATGAAGTCTGCAATATATATATATATATATATATATATATATATATATATATATATATATAATCTATTATAGAATCCATTGCTATAAATCTGAGCATCATCTGCAAATGAATGCATATTAAAACTATGTATGTGGATGCAATTAACTACAAAGAGACCCTCAAGTAAGAAGAGGGAAGTGCCTGGGGCCGAGTCCAGAAGACTCCAAATATTGTTGACTGTCAGGTAGTTGGTTGGTGAGCTGGAAAACAAGAAACCAGCAACATACAGAAGGAAGGAAACCAAGAGAATTATATTACAGAAGCCACGTGAAGAGCATGTTTCAAAAGGGAGGCAAGGTCTGTGTCTAGAGCTGCTAAGAAATCCTTTGGATTTAGTAACACAGAAGTCATGATTGACTTTTGAAAGAATGAAGCAATGAATGAATTCATTGATGGAATAAATTAAGTAGGATCTGGATAATGAAAAAGGGAAAAGATTTTTTTTTAATGACTACTTTCTCAGAGCCTGTAATAAGATGTGTATCATGATTTTCAAAGTGTTTTCCAACTTCATAGTCCTTGGAATCCTTTTCTGGTGCATCTTACAGGACAAGATGTCCTGTGTAATCCCAGTTTGGGAAATGCTGAGCCAGAAACATTCCTTGGGCAAAAATTCTTGGTTCTGTCAAGTTTCTCACTTCATACAATGGCTTTGCATATACTTTCCTTGTCTAACGTTAGAGTGTTAGAATTTTGTGGTGGTTAAAAGGGAGGTCTCTGAAGCCAGATTTCTAAGGTTTAAAAAAAATCCTCTTGCATGCTGGATGATTTTGAGCAATGTGATGGTTAATTTCATGTGTCAACTTGGCTGGGCTAAGAGATGCCCAGATCGCTGGTAAAACATTATGTGTGAATGTTTCCAGTAGAGATTAGCATTTGAATCAGGAGACTGAGTAAAGAAGCCCTGTCCTCACTAATGTGGGCAGGCATCATCCAACTCATGGAGAGCCCAAATAGTAGAAAAAAGGCAGAAGAAGAGCAAATTTTCTCTCTGTTTGAGCTGGGATCTCCATCTCCTCCTGCCCTTGACATTGGAGCTTCTCCAGCTTGAAAATGGTAGATGGTGAGACTTCTCATCTCCTTAACAGAGTGAGCCAATTCCTATAATAAATCTCCTCTTGTATCTCTTTCTATATCCTACCGGTTCTTTTTTTCTGGAGAACTCTGACTAATACAAGCGAGTTAGTTACTTAAGCTCTCTGTGCCTCAGTTTCCTCACCTATAAAATGCAAATGGTGATAGTTATGTGATATTTAAATGAGTTAATGCATGTAAAGTACTTAGTAGACCATCTAGCATTTATTAATAGTAAGCAACTTAAAACTGTTAGTGATGGTGATGATTAGAATATCAGAAGGGATATTAGCTCTATATATTATAACAACAAATGAAATAAGTAGTTTCTGTCTGCATACATACAGAGGGTGCCAAAAAAATATATACAAGTGGACACTTTGGTCAACATTACCCAAGCAGTACTTCACCATAATCAGAAGTGTCTGGACGTTGATGGTAACCACTTTGAGCACCTCCTGTAATTGCAGAAGTCAAACGTGACTTGTATTTATCTTTTGTTATTGGTATTAGTATTACAATTTTAATATAGTTTTCCTTTCTTAAAATGTGTATACATTTTTTTGGCACCCTCTGTATAAACTAGGGAGAAAAAATGCTTTCTTTTGGGTCATCTACTTGGTAGCAAAGATGAAGAAAGCACAAACTGGGAGCATGCCTCATTCTTCACATGTTTATTTCTGCTATCCATCTATCTATCTATCTATTTATTTATCTGTCTGCTTTTTAAAATAAATGTTTATTGAGTCTTTCAGGTGGTCTAGAACCAGGCTGAATCTGTGCAGACGTGCATTGGGCATCTATTGAGCTGCTATCGGATTAGATGCCTAATTTCACAAAAGGAAACTGGCCCTATATTTTATGCATTTGATTAACAAAACCTGCAGCTTTATCATTCATATATAATCCTTGATTTGCTGGAGAATATTAATTGTCTGTTGCCCAACTTCTATCAAAATCTTTGTTTAAAAGCAAATAACTGATATTCTTGGACAATAGCATAAAAGATAATCAGTTTGACATTTCCTCCAAGTTCTCTAAATTGTACCCCAAGATCATGAAGCCATGAGAATGGTAGGTTGATAACCCGTTATTGTGACCTCGCAGCATTGCTTCTCCACTGCTCTGTATACTGGGCTCTCGGCATGCCTCGAGGCATGCTATAAAAAGGAACATTGAAGGTCACTCTTAGGAATTGCCCTGAGAGGTTTTTATCTCAGGCCTCTGTGCCTTTTCAAAAGCAACTGATATGCTATTAATGATAAATGCTCTGAATTTTGAAGCCAATTATGTTTCTCATTTTGTTCTGGCTGGTAGCTAGCATATTGATAACTGAATTTGCAAGCTTGTACTGTGTGTTGATGTCTTCTCTTTACCCCTCTTTTCTGCACACTGCTCCCTGTTCTGGGACTTGACCCACAGGGACTGGTGTTGTATCAAGGGGATCCTCGGCCCTCTGGCTTTTATTAAGATCTGGTCCATGAGAGAGGTATGAGAAAGAGACCTAAAAGTGAGAAGAGAGTAAGACGAGGTACTTATTTCTTGAGCTCTCTGCAGGTTAGAACCCTACAGGTTAGCTACTTCCCTTTAAGTCCACACTCCTGTCACATGGCCCTCTCCATAAGTTCTTTCTCTAGGTACCACTGACTACTCGCCTTGCCCTTCAGGTCCACAGGAGTCAAAACTCCTGTAGGAGTTTTTTTCTGTTACTTTACCAGAAGCACTCCACTACCCACTTTTTTCTTTTCTTTCATTTTTTTTTAAACCTTTCCAACACCTTTGCAAATAGTCCCTTTATTAAACTCTCCTTAATGGGTTCCATTTGAGTGCGATTCCTGCTGAGACCCTGACTGGCATGCTCTAGCAACTATGCTGGACACCCACTAATTGCCTCTTATTTTTACCCTCTCCTATTGTATTTATGGAGTTATCTTTTATCCCTTTGAATTATAAATACCTCTGTTCTATAAAGCACCTCAAAATATTCTTTTGCAAAGAGGCAAGGTGTAAATAAACAAATACATACGCAAGTAAATATGCCAGGTACTGTGCTATAGGCTGGGAATGAAAAGACAATTAAGTCTTAGTCCTTGGGGAGATCACAGTCTGTGAGGAAGATATTCAGGGAAGAAAATAATCACAGTGCATTGTTGTGAGTTATAAAGAAGGTATGACAAAGTCCTGTGGGACATGCGGAATGCAGTTTTCTTACTAAGCTTGGAAGGGGCAGGGGGAGGTCAGAGGGACCAGAGGGAAATGGGAGGGAGGAAAAGAGAACTGAGGTGGTCACAAAGAGTGGAGATGTTAAAGCGAAATGAACAGGGTGATCCCAGGCACTGTCTGTAGAGGGCCAGTCTTTTATGTCCCTGAAACACCAATGATCTTGCTTGGTGTGTTAGGAATTCCCCATTCATCTCCTGCAGGATTGATTACTTATTATTTAAGAAGTCTTTTCATTTTCAAGATTTGGTTTAAAAAAATAAACTTGGAAAATGCAAAATACTTTGCTATTCTCTTAAGATTTATGTTTAATTCAAATGTGACTAATGAGCCCTGTAACAGATGCCCAATTCCTTTCCCCTTACATGTACATGCTACAAGGTTTACATACCCGCTTCATCAAAGATTTTTATCAAGTAAAATTGATTATTACTGGGAATATGAACGTCCGGTAAGCAATGTTCAAGTAGTAGAATGCACACTTCGGTTTCAATAATACATAGGTGAAAACTGTAATGGTGCTTTACTTTCTGATCGTAGAATAAGCCTAAGAATGGTCCATCAAAGCCTGTAGGCAAATACAGTCTGTTCTGTTCTGTGTACTAAAGATGGCTATTTATGATCTGTCACACATGTTTTTTTAAACAACTAAGAGGTCAAAATCTCTGAACTGTTTAATTTTGGATTGATCAGAAGATGAAACCTGGGCTCTACGTCTTTTATCAGCCTGCAAAATGAGCCCCAACCTAGTCTGCTAACTTAAAAATAAAACCAAATGCCCACCTTCCCCACTGTGGAAAGGTTTGCCTACCAAGCCTCCTAGACATTTTTGTCTGTTGGGTTTTTAATGAGGACCAAAGTCTAGGCTCTGGAACATTGTGAATTTTGATTACAGTGGGATTCCATCCTAGTTGGAATGGGGGAAATGTCAGAAACCTTGTGAGATCACCAGCCAGCTTTTAGATGAAAAGCTTTGGAGAGGCTCCTCAAATGAAGCTCAACTCTCGGTTTTTATCCAAACCCAAACTCTGCACCCACAGAGGTTCAGCAAGCACAAGATCCCAGCCAGTCACTGACTTTGGAAAATGCCAGTTTCTCTTTTAGCAAACAATTATAAGGCATAATTGTTAGGAGGGAAAATCAATGGACCTTCATGGATTTTTAATTGCCCATTTTATTTTGCTTCCTTATAAGTATCAAAAAGATGACATTGGATTTAGCCAATACTGTGTTTCTGTTGAAATCCTGACATATCGAAAGTGAGGAGGAGCCTTGATTGTCTCCCATGATCAAAGTGCCCTTTTAGCAGCTCCAATCTCTCGGGGGGAAATGCTTCAAGAGTATATTGAAGCTGGAAAGTGCCTCAGTTTCTTAGCTTCTCTACAAAGACCTCTGCAGAGCATGCCAATTAGTGACTTGATGGGTGGTTTCTATGTGCCGATAGACATCAAGACATAAGGATCATTCCAGGCAGTGATCACTGAGCCACTCAGCTATAAGATGTCTGTAATTAAGTTTAACCCTTATCCAATTTAGAGTAAATAAACCTTGGTCAAAATAAACCAGTAGATATCATTATTGCATTCATGCTACTGTGCTAGAGCAATGGATTTCAAACTCTTCAATTTTCCAACCCATGTGGTGAGACAGAGGTTCTATGGGCCACCCAGCTTTTGGTTCTGTTTGCCTCTGATGAGCTGAAGAGATGGGGTTTGTCAGGTGTGTGTTTGTGTGTGTGTGTGTGTGTGTGTGTGTGTGTGCATGCACTGAAGGTAGACATTCTTCATTAGAAAGTGAATGATATGGCATTAGATGTGATAAACTGAATTGATAGCAAACTTTTATTAAATATAACTTAGCCATTTATTGTTCTTGCATTCTTTGAATATTTATTAAACCCCTAAGCCCTGTGCCAGGATTCTATAATAAAAGTTAGTTCTCGTTCTCATATAAACACCTGATAGATAAGCGCAAAGTGCTAGGGGAGCTCACATGAGGAACATCTAATTCAGATCAGAGAAAGGCAATTTTCCCTTTAGGAGGTGATACTTGAGCCAAATCTTGAGGGATAGGTGGGCCACCAAAAAAGAGAAAAACTATATTCTCAGAGCGAAACCAACATTACAAATAACAAAGTGATGAGAGAACACGACATACTTGGGGAGAAAATATTGTAAAGCAAACACCATCAATGTTAAAACTTTACACCTGGATCCGCAGGCATATACAATGTATAAATTCAGTAGATAAACCTCATTGTTGGGGTAATGTTAGGTAATGGAATCTGTAAGCCCAAATACATTTCAAGTGGAAGAGAAAAATCAACATCTTCGTCTGATAATCACATCTCCTATTTTTGTTTGAAAACTTATGCGTACACTACTCTCATGAGTGTAGTTGAGATGGCATGGATGGCTCTAAGTCTGACCTCCAGGAACCTGGTATCGCCTGGCCAACCACACCTGTAGTTCACAGTGATTATGGCATCGGGACTATGCGGGGAGATCGGGAGTGATGAGGCTGAAGCGTTCCGCTGAGGCCAGACTACGAATGATCTCATGGGCAGTAGTCACAAGTACTTTACCTGAAGTGAACTGGTAACTATTGGATTTTAAACAGAGCAGTAACATACTTCAAATGACCTCTTAGATAAAACTTTAGAGGTGAGGAGAGCTGATTGAAATGTAGCAAGACATCCTCCCAGTAAGACAGGTGAAATTTTTAAAAGCCAGAACTAAAGCAGCGACAATGGAAAAAGAGACAGAGGAAAAGATAAGATGTACTGTAGAAGATGTCAAGGTGGTGGAAATCACAAAATTCAGTGTTGGATTATTGTGTTTGAAAATTCTGTTGGATATCTAAGTGGAGATGTCTAGTCAACCTTTGGATATAAATATATAGAATTAAGAGAAGTGAGCTTAAGGTATAAATCCAAAGTTGTCAAGAATAAAATTAATGTTACTGATAGCAATGTGTTGCGGATAGAGGATGATTTGTGTGACAGTTGGCATCTTGTAAAGTCACTGTCATGCTTAATGGAGGGCCCACAGGAGTAGCATTTTGGCGATTTGGTTAAACTATTGTAGATGCTGCTGTGCTGCCATCAAAAGAGCCCTTGGCTAAGATTCAAGCTTTGGGACTTATTTACAACTAAAGTATTGGTTTTTTTGGCTTTTGTTTTTAACTTTTGCAAAGCTATTTAGCCTCTGAGATTAGGTTCCCTCAACTCAGAAATGTAGAAGTTGATACGTACACTACCAATCAAATAAAAACAAAATCTTTATGAATTTTATGATTTTTTATTATTACAATAAATCCCCACCAATATAGAAATTTCTACAGAGAATACACGTGGCTAAATGTCTTCAGGAGAGATGGGGTGTAGAGAAGAGAGAGGTGGGTTTAGTTATCCATAAATCCCCTTCAACCTCAATTTTGCCTCTTCATCCCAAACTCCTCAATTGTCCCTTAATATTGATGGTCACAAATGGGTCTGAGGGTGAATTTGGTTTTCACGCATGTTTTATTTAGCTTGCAGTTGTTTTTTTCTTTTTTTTTTAACTGAAATGGTTGCATCACTGAAAAATCTGGTTTAACAAAGAATTCTAGTTTACTAGTTTATTGAAGAATTAGAAGACCTAGAATATTGTGTTCATATATTTTCTATGATAATAATAATTTAGAACTGGATAGAGGTTGCCCCTTTCCAAAGGAGCATCTGTTCTTTGATTCACCATATTCTTACCATTTCCTATTTCCTTACACATGGCTGGTTACATTCAATCATATTCCTGGCTTAGCTGTGGAGGTTTGATTATGATCCTGAATTACCCAACTTCCCAAACAATGATTAAAAAGAATGAAAACATAGATTCAAAAGTAGGAAGAAAATACAGAGTAATTTGTATGGTCACAATTCCTTGTATACTGTTTTCTTCAAAGCACTGATTTTTTTTTTTACTTGCACTAAAATGCATTTTAAATGGGGATAAAGGCACTTATTGTAAAATGTGGTACAATTCAGTTTCACCTCTGAAGACTTGAATCTGCTTTTTAGAAAAATACTTAAAATGTGTTACTATGAAACTTTGTTTTTCAAACTGGCATTGATGGTGACATCTTTTCATGGAATTCACTAAAGCTTTGGAGGATTGGGCAGTTTTATGTTTTAATTTTCAAACTGATTTTTTAAGTTAATATAAATATATCCTGGACTATTTGGATGCCAGTTTTTCCTTTTTTAAATTTCCACTTGATTTGTGACCAAATTTACAATTATCTTTGCAATCGCATAATTGCAAATGTTTGCCTAAAAAGGTAGCATTTTACTTCTAGTGCCATATTTTTTAACTTAAGTACTCAGGTGACCACAGTTGTATTTTAGTATATACATCATATTTCCTACCTTCCTTTTATTTTTTTATTTTTTTTATTATTAGTTTCAGGTGTACAGAACAATGCAGTAGTTATCCTTTTCACCCCTCAAAAGAAACAATCCCCCTCCCCCTATCTACTGCCCTCCCACCCCCAATATCATGCTTATCTATTACAATTCCATTGACATCAATCCCACTCTCTACTCCACATTCTGTGACTAATGTATATATAGTTGACATACAATATTTTTCAACATCAGCTCTGGAAATACAGTGTGGTGGTCAGGCCTTTACACTGTCTATGAAGTGGTCTCCCTATGTTCGTTCCTACCTTCCTTTTAAATGTTGACTATGTATTTTTCAGTTTTGAGAACTACTGCTGCAAAACATTTTGGAGTTGGTCTAATAGAATTTGTTGAGATCTGCATACAACTGAGTGCTATGAGGATTGACCAAGAGGACACACTTAAAGTCAGAAGGTAACAAGACATATGTATTTTCTATTTTCCTAAAATGATGGGTGGAGATGTTAACATAGTTATTGAGTGCAGAATATGTGCCAAATTTTAAGCCAAGAACTTTGTATACCTTACCTTGCTTAATCCCCCAATTTTATGAGACAGCTACTAACTATTTTGATGAGGAGGACTAAAGATTCGAGAATTGAAGTGCCTTGCCCAGTGTCACTCCATCAGTATTAAAAATCTGGGCTCTTTGACCTGAAAAGCAGAGTTGTTTGCCATATGGAAGTGACAGATTTAGAGGACAGGAAAGGAAGGGGAAAGAAATATAAGTCTCATAGACAAGTAAACATGAAATGAGCTTTGCAATGTTGTCTAATTATTTGTAACATGAATAATGCCTCTAGTTCAAAGAATTATATTGGCCCATTGCTCTAGTCAGCAATGAATACCTGTACTGTTCTATGTCATAGTGTCTGCATATTTCCCTACAGCTGACTTCTCAGAGATGCTTTCATATTTAGTTGAGAATGTTGTTATTTGGCCATTTCCCAAACTGTTAATTCTTAAAGAGCTATATAGTAACAGGTTACCAAAACCTAAAAGTTATTTATGCTTCTGAGAAAGCTAACATTTTATGACTTAGCTTGATTTCAATAAATTTGGTCTATTATCCTGACATCTTAATGTTCTGCTAATGTTTAGATAATTATTTTTTTTGCCATAATAAGATTATTGATGTTTTCTAGATAGCACTTCTGTGATTGTCATACATTTTCTCAAACTTTAGGTTCATTTAATTTTACTCGGGACTAAAAGGAGAATAACTTTTTTGGGGAAAAAACTCTAAATGTGGATGTGAAAGGCAACATATATCCTTATTAATTATTACAGTAAAAGGATAAAAAAAGACTATAGCTTTATCATTTATTGCAAAGCTCAGAGTTTTAGAATGAGGGTAACTTTGAACATCAGAAGCCCTCCAATAGAGGAATCAAAAATTTTATCAATAGTCTCTGGATACTTCTTTATTCGTTTCTGGTGTGTCTAGAACGCTTACTGATCTTATTTGACAGCTTGTTTTAGATTTGGTCATGTGACAACTACCCCCTTAGGTGTGAGTTTTACCAGTTGGGTATTTTCTGAGCAGAGGGTTTCCGATCAAGAAAGACAAACCAGTGTAGCCATCTTGGGTTTGCTGTGTGGGGAAAATGCCCACTTCTAGAAGATACAGGAAGTGAAAATAAAAAGTAGGCTGCTGTGGAGAGGTGGGGGGAGAGGAAAGGAGTAAACCTACATGCTAAAGAAGATAAGATGTAACTTTAAAATTAGGAAAGGGATAATCAGAACCTGCCCGCAAACTACTTGGGTCTTGTTTACTAAATCATTGCTTAGCAGTATAATTGCTCACTCACCCTCAGCCACCAAAGCATTTTCACCTCACATTCTACACGTTATGCTTTGCTTTGTTGTCACACATTCTTTGAATCTAGTACCCTGGGGATGTGTCCGAATCGGTCATTCTAGGTTTTCACACAATAGTTCTGAAGTGAAAGAGAGTAATGGAGCAAGGAAAGAGAAAATAAAAAGACTGCGGATGTATTTACAACCCATGTAAAGGGGAACTCAACATGAAGACTCTCGGGGAAAATGACAGTGTTCATGGCACTATAACTAACGATAATGTGGGGACAGATAGGAGTTAACATTTATTGAGCATCTTTTAGGTGTCATGTACTATATTGAGCAAATGGACATAGTACAAAGCAGACTTGGACCCTGTCATCATGTAAGTATATTAGGAAAGAGAAACAATAGCCAAGTAATTAGAAGTGTTTTGAGAGCTCCAGAAGGAAAGTACAAGGGTGCTAAGGAAAGGTATATGATTTAACCTGTCTTGGTGGGTAGTGTCACTAAGGAAGGATGTTACTAATTAGTCAAAGCAATGGAGTTGTGAGGAAGGGAACTTTCCAGGCAGACATGCTCTCCACCACCATGAAGAACGGTAATAAGAAACATGAAAACATAAAGGCAAACTGTGAAAAGAGCTACAAGGAAAACCAACAGACACAATGACAGGAGGACCTATTTGATAAAGTGTTCTAAGAAGACCTCTCTGAGGAACTGATACTTGAGATGAAATCTGAAGAATGAGAAGGAACCAGCTGTGAAGGAGCAGGGAGTAAAGTGATTTGGGTAGAGAAGACAGGACATGAGAAGCCTTCGAGAAGGGACAATCCTTGGTATATTTAAGTAACTGAAATAGGTCAGAGTCCCTAAACATGGTGCATGAGCAGGAGAGTAGCATGAGATAGAATGGAAGAGGTGGGCAGGGCCCAGACTTAGGAGGCCTAGTGGACTCTATATAGTATATAGGGTAAGTCATTGGGGAGTTCTTGACACATGGCTCAATGGCATGCATAGAAATCTCACAATAACTCTGAAAGATGAGGAAATGAGGCTATGAAAAATTAAATAGGTTTCTAAATGTTTTGCACACTGTAAATAAAAAAGCCAGCTTTGGAACCTAGGTCTAGTTTACCCCAAAGATCATGGTCACTGGGAAGGCACCTGTGAGTGAATCACTTAGACTGATTGACATGAAAGAGCCCTGAGAGAAATATTCTCAGAAAGAACTTTTGGATTTTTCAAAATCCCCACTCCATAGAGAAAGACCCTGTGAATGGACACTCTTAAATATTTTGAAATTGCACCCAGATCAGATGCTAAAGGGAGAACAAACTCTATAAAAACCCAAAACAAACAATACCCCACCCAAAGCCCCCACACTGATAATCTCTTTAAGCTCTCTTTATTTACTTAAGTATGTGAAGGCAAAAAAAGGCATTTTTTACACTGAGCAATGTTCTTATATTTTATAAATGCAAATGAAATAGATTCTTCCCTCCTTTCTTCTTTGTAGTCCTTTTGTGACTTGTTTCCTGTTCTATTTAATTTAACTGTTGTGTCTTGGTTTTTGGAGTCCCCTAAAATTATGTTGTGTCCTTTATTGATGGTGACAGTCAGTAACCTAGTGAGCTGGCACCTGCTTCCCAATTCCCGTCTCTATTGGCACAAAAGGGTGTCCTCCACTGAGCACCTTGGAAGGATGATCGGCATGGAGTAGGGTCATGGCCAATGAACAGCTCGTAGAGGTACCCTTTTTATCTGTTACCTAGTTTCAGTAGGTGGTTTTGACAGTTTCCTCAGTTGCCTTCTTGTGGCTTTCTAGTTTAGAAATTTGCAGTGACCATTTTTCAGTCTTTGATGGAAGAAGAATAGATTAAATCATTCGATAGGAGAAAAGGGTTTGAACTGAAAACACAGCCTAATCATTTTGGTGAACACCGTCTGTTCATTGGTGATCTGGGCAATGAGGGAGTCCTGGAGACCTGACAGCTGGCTGGCAGATTTCTGAATGAGTGAGGAAATTTTCCAGTTCATCTGTGGAGAATTTAGCCCAGCATTACAGCATTAGGCTACCCATCTGCAGCCTGCAATTGGTACAGACAAGAGAATCACTATTAGTTTGTGGAGACAAGCCACAGATCTGGAATGAGGCAGGCTGGCATGCCTACTTGGGGTTGGCAGGGCTGAGGGTTAGTCTATTGTTGCAGGACTGCATTGCCAAAGAAGAGCGAGAGCATTAGGCACTCATCACACACAGTCTCAGAATGGACAGAATGTGTGGAATGAATTGAGAAAGCCTGATGTTATAAAAGCTATTGTTCATACTCCCGTGCTTGTTGTTTGTGCCCTTCCTAATGGGCTGGTGTCTTTTCCCTCCAAAGGCCATTTATTAATCCAATTGGATGGCTCTGTCTTGATGCTGACATCAGTTTATGGGTTATTATATCTATTTGCAAATCATGACTCAAAAGAGAAAACTCTGGGATGCAGAACACTCCTTTTGCTCGTAAATCACAAACTGAATAAAGGTTGGCAACATGAAAGTGGTTGAGTTGGAAGTTTGAAAGCCTTAGTTAGTCAATCTTTATTGAACCTCTGATATTGTATGCTATGTTACTTGGGGACTGCAAAGGAAATAAAGAATATGGAAGAAGAGTATGTGCAGAAAGGAACTTAGAGGTCACATAGTCCAAATGGCTACCTCAAACAGAAGACTGGTTCCTTGCCATTGTATTTTGAAGGAGAAGATATATTTTTTTGAGTCTATGTGTTGGCCCAAATTGAACAAACAGAATATGGGCCTTACATAGTTGTTTTATTTTTGTTTTTGTTTTGCATTTGGTTAAAGCTGATTGAGTCATGCTAAAATAGTTATAGTGTTACTAATATTAGTAAAAAGCAATAAAAGTGGTTGCAATGTATTGAGATCTTAGCAAGTGTCAGTTACTTTATAAGCATTGTATTATTAATCCTCACAAAACTCTAGGAGGTAAATACTATCATCAACTTCCATTAAAATATGAGGGTTTTGAAGTTCACCTAAATTTTGTGACTTGTCCAATGTTGGAGAGACAGCAGTTCACAGAGCCAGGATTTAAACCCAGGTGAAGAACCTCAGCTTATCTCTAAGTGGGAGGGTGACGTAGATGTTAAGTCATAAGAACTGAGATAAATGCCTTCTTCAGCACTTACAGGTTGTGTAAACTAGGACAAGTCTTGTCAACTCTCTGAGTCTCAATTTACTCATTTGTAAATGGTAGCAATAGTGGCCTGTCAACACACAAGGTGGTTGGGATGAACATACAAAATAATGTATGTGTTCTTGCTTTAAAAATTCATGATCTTTCATTTAGGCAACAAACTTTAGCTGAGTACAACCATTGTGTTCAGCACTTTCTAGCATAGTGTTAGAATAATAAGACATGGTGCAGGCCACAGAATGCTCAGCCTAGTGTGGGAAGAGGTGAGTACATGATTACATTGTAACGAGATCATTGCCATAGCGTCAAGAGAAGGACAAACAAGGAACACTGTCTGGAGAGGTAGATGACTTTCTAGAAGAAGCGATGTCTTAGACTTTTGTCAAATAGAGAAGCAGGCTCATGTTTGGCCAAGAAAACATATTATGATGTTTATGATGTTGAGAAGGAGAGATGAGAAGAATATGATATGTTAGGATAAATGTACCAGTTTAAAAAATATTTTTAAATAAGCTTTTTATTTTAGATTTACAGAAAAATTGTGAAAATAGTATACGAGGTATGACAATTAAGTTTGCAAACTCATCCTAGAAGTGCTACATACCTCATTGCTGAATATCACTACGGTCACCTTTGAAGTACTCCCCTTGGGAAGCTATGCACTGACACCAGCACCTAGTCCACCCTTCAAAGCAATTTTGGAACTCTTTTTCTGGAATGGCCATCAGAGCTCTTGTCATACTCGTATACGCTACACCCAGATTCCCTTATTATTAACATCTTACATTACTATGATAAAATTGTCACAGTTAATGAAATAATATTAACACATTATTAACTAAAGTCAATATTTTATGCCAATTTCTATAATTTTTACCTAGTCTTTATTCTGTTCTTGGATCCAACCTAGGATGCTACATTGCATTTAGTCATAGTGTCTGCTTAGGCTCCTTTTGGCTGACAGTGTGTTTCCTTGTTTTTGATAAGCTTAAATGTTTTGAGGAATACGAGTCAGGTAATATGTTAAATGTTCCTCATTTGGGGTTTGTGTGATGTTTTCTTTTATAGACGTATATTAAGATGTGTCTATCACTCTTGAGATTAACCTGATCACCTGGCTTAGGCAGTGCTTGTTAGAGTGTTTGTTTGGTTTCTCCACTATTTTTTCCCTCTTTTTATACTATATTCTTTGGGAGAAAGTCACCATGCACAACCCTAGTCAAGGACTAGGGAGTTACACTCCACTTTCTGAGGGTGAAATAGCTACACAAATAATTTGAAATTCTTTTGCATGAATGATTTGTCTATTATCCCCATTTATTTATTTATTTGAATATATGAATATATATATATATATATGCATATCCATTGATATTTATTTTATAAAATTTACTTGAGATTATAATCCAGTACTCCTTTATTTTGTTGATTAAATCGTTCCATCTTTGACCATTGGGAGCTCCTTCAGTTGGCTCTTTGTCCATTTGACTTACTCCTTTCGTTATGTTTTTGGTTTTTTTCCCCCTCATACTTCCTTACTTTCTGGCACTACTAAATGCACCAGGTTCATCTTGTATATTTTCTATTTGTGTCCTAGAATCAGCCATTTCTCCAAAAATCCCTGGTTCCTTTTATTGGAGAATGGTATTAGAAATCAAGATCAGGGAGATAGGCGTGCTTCTTGCTACTGGAATGTCATTGCTTCAAGGCTTTCTGAGATGACAGAAAGGAAATATATACATATAAATTAATCAGTCAATACACATAATCATAAATATCTTTAAATGTAACTATATCAATATTGAGCTAAACACGAGTTCATACTGATGTGCCAACTCTGATTCATTACAACAGGGTTCATCCTAGCCTTCTCCTCTTGTAGAGTCTTTGGAATTTTCAACATAGACAACCATGTCAAACAGTATTTTCATTTCTTCCTTTCCAACTTGTATAACTTTTGTTTGTCCTTCCTGTTGTATTACACTAGCTAGAACTTCCACTAAGATATTGAATAGGAGTAGTGAGAGAGGACATCTGTTCCTTGTTCCTGATCTGAGGGAGGAAGCATCCAGCCTCTCACTGGTAAGTATGATGCAGAATGTAGGCTTTTGTAGTTGTTCTTTGTCAGGTTGAGAAAGTTCTCTTCTATGAGTCCTAGTTTTCTGACAGTTTTTCTTTAATCATGAATGGATGTTAGATTTTGTCAAATGTTTTTTTGATGTTGATTGATATGATCATATGATTTTTCCTTAGCTTGTTGACATGATAGATTACGTTGCTTGATTTTTGAATGTTTAATCATCCTTGCATACACAGAATGAACTCCACTTGATTGTAGTGTTTAATTATTTTAAAAATTTATTGAATTCAATTTGTTAATATTTTGTTGAGGATTTTGCATTTAAGTTTATGTGAGTCACTGTCTGTAGTGTTCTTTTTTTGTAATGTTTTTACCTGGTTTTGTTATTAGGGCAATGTTGGCACATGGACTTAGTTAGGAAGTCTTCCCCCTGCTTTTATTTTCTGAAAGAAATTATGGAGAATCAGTATTATGTCTTCCTTAAATGTTTTGTAGAATTCACCAGTAAAACCATTTGGACTTGGAACTTTTCTTTTTGGAAGTTTATTATTATTGATACAATGCACCATTTAAGTATTCCTACAAGTATTCCTATACCATTTATGGCTCCAGTGAGTTCCTGCTCCAGATGAGAGGATCTTGGCTATATTTCTGATGAGCCTATTGCTCCAGCTTTCAGCATTATAATTTACCCTGCAACCTCGATTTTCTGATGGTTCCAAGGAAAATAATTTTCAGTTTTTCAGGTTTTATTTTTTATAAGGACAGGAATGATGACTTCTAAGCTTTTCACATGTTGGAGTTGAAACTGGAAGTCCAAGGAGACAATTTCCATGTGTCTGTAACATTGGAGGTATGAATGAAGTAAGGAAAGCAAGGCTGGAAAAATACGAGTGCTTCCACGACTTCAAGGTCTTTTGTGCCAGGCTAAAGTTTGGACTATAAGCTATAGGCCAGAAATGTGCAACTATAGCTGCGTAGTGATACAACCCGAGGGATGACACTGGTGGCAGGGTTGAAGTGTTTCTCCTGAGGCCTGGAGGCACAGATATGATCTGATTGGCCTTACACAATTGTATCACATATACTCCTTCCATTCAGATATCTTAGGTGCATTTAATGCTATTGTTTCGTTGTTATTTCAACAGTGCACACATTATTGTTTACTTTCATTGAACTAGAAAGAAAGCTTTTTGTGTTGTCTTGTTCCACGGCCCTCTCAATGAGCTGGGCCCAGCACATGCTTAAATAGCAATTGAACTGAGTGAACGGAATCATTCAGGAGTTTCAATGCAATTTCACCTCAGGCTCTCTGCAGCAGCCATGCTGTTAGAATTATAGGTGAGAGGTGAATTTATATATTATTTTCTAAAAGCATTACAAAGTCATGTCAGTTTCATACTTTTGGATGAAGAGGCAAAGGGGATAATGTCTGTCCTGTTGCCTCAAGAATTATTATGCATAAAGCTGTAAAGAAGACAATTTTAGCACCATATGTATTTATATTGTTAAAGTATACATGTGATTTAAAGTATACACATGAATCAATGGTTGTGATATAGTAATACATCTTATCAGCAAAGCCCAAGAAATCACTGTATCAAATGTAAGTGAACTTGGGCTGGCCGAGTGGGGCGATGGTTAAGAACGCTTGGGACACCAGAGGGCCCCGGTTCGGATCCCACATATGAGGGCCAGTGACACTGCCCTCTACAGCTAAGATGCTGAACAACAGCTCAACCTGGAGCTGGGATGCCATGAGTCGCCGGCAACGGAGTAGGCTGCAGCCCCTGTGGCAGTGGGTTGCCATGGGCTACTGTGTGTCGCCGGCGGCAGCCAGCGTGAGCAGCCAGCAGCCGCAGTGAGCGGCCGTCCAGAAGCCGGTGACTGATCTGCCTCATCCGGTAAGAGCGCAATGATGGTGCCAACTTGGGCAAGTGAAGCAATTTAGTCCTCCACAACTAAAACGAAGAACAAAACAACAGCAACTTGTCTGTTCCCCTTCCCCCAATTCTCCAGCACTGTTCCCATCTCCCCAATTCCCCAATTAAAATCTTAAAAAAAAAAAATGTAAGTGAACTTGACTCAACAAGCAGTAAGCGGACACCATCTGTGAATCAGGCACTGTGCCTAGGCACCATGGGTAAAAATATGAGTATCACAGACCTGCCTTTGATGACCCAAAATCTAGTGGGTTAGGCAGACATACAGTTATCTGTAATATGAATCAGATTATAATAAATGAGAAAATAATGATATGACAGAAGCTGCATAAATACCTTCCTTTGAGTTTTTACTATGTAGCCATACCTATGCTAAGCATTTTGTATACATGATCACAACAACCTGGATATGTTGATATTATACCCATTTTATAGATGAGAAATATGAGCCTTAAAGAACTTAAGTGTTTTGCCCAAGGTCACAGTGAGCAGAAGAAGCAGAATAGAAATGAGATCTTCCTGGCTCAGAGTTTTCACTCCCATCTGTTCACTCTACACTAAGGTATGGGAACACAGAAAGTGTGATTCATTCTATCTGGATGAGTCAAGAAAAGCTTTACAGGGAAGGTGGCATTTAAACTACATTTTGACAGAGGAGTTGGATAGTGCCAGGATGGAAATGAAGAAAGGAGCGTCGAAGACAGAAGAAAGAGCAAGAGAAAAGGATAGAAGAGTTCAGGGTTGGTGAAACCTGCAGTATGGCAGGAGCATGGCACATGAATGAGAGCTGTGGGTAAAGAGGCCTGACCTGGATGGGCCTAAAAATAAAAGAAGATGAAAGACATTTGCTGTGATGCTAAGGCATGAATTATGAGCCAGGCAGGGATTTTGGAACACAGGAGTCAGTGACCTGATCAAATCTAAGTCTAGCGAGGTTACACTGGAGGTGTGGAGAGGAGGCAGGGCAGGGAAACAAGCCTGGAGGCAAAGAGATCATTTTGAGTGCTATTATGAAATATAGGGAAAAGCAGTGAAAAATCCAATTCCTAATACGAAGTCAAAACATTTTTATATGCTGAGTCAGAAGATTTTAATTTCCTTTGTAAGAAAAAAAAACTTTTGATTTCCCTGAGATTTCTAATGATTCAAGCACTCAACTCTAAACTGAAATGATTTCCATGCCTGGGTTACAGTAAGAGTTAATCCCAGGCTGTATTCTGAATTCTAGAGAGAAGTCCTCCTGGTTTCTTCTGAATTCAAAACAGAAAGAAAGGAAAAACAACAACAACAAAACAACGTTCCAACTAGTCAGACAGGGGTACTAGTCAACATTCATTTATTACTTGAAAAATAATTTTTTAATTCCTACAGTGTGCCAGGCATTTCTTTATTCAAGGAGCCATACTGGGCACCTAACTAGGGATCAAGCACTGTGATAGGCATTAGAGAGAAACTGGTGAATAATATGGACATGCAGTCTGCTTCCAGAGTGCTTATTATCTAACAGATTTGGGGTGTGGTAGGAAAGTGCCGCAGCTTTAACTGACAATAAGCATACCAAAGTTTAAAAGAAACCCAGGGCCAAAATTTTCTTTGGGTGAGATTATTTCCATAGAAGATCTATGTCTCCATGCATACCTTACTTGTCCTTTACTCTTTTGTGTGCCAACCACCGCTGTCTTCTTCTGGTTTACTATTTCCTTCAGGTTTTTCTACAGATGTGCATATTTGGGGCCCATTACTTTACTATGTAGCCCATATCTTGCTCCACACTACTCAACTCCTGTGAGCTGACTAACCTCAGGACTAACCACAAGAGGTCAAAGGATCTTTGTAAACTGGAACACCCTTCCCCTCCTTCAATGTAGACTCTTGCTTGTTGGTACTAGACATTTGACCTTGATGGTCTTCTTCAGACTCATGCGGTTTTCCTTAAAGGACACTGGAGCTCAGGATCCTGAAACTTGAAAGTTAAAATATGCCTGCTAAGCATATCTTGTATGGCTGTTTTTGTGAAAACTTAAATGGATTCTATCCATCTAAAATGTGGTGATCTTAAAATGTGTTCAGAAAGAGTGGTTAATAAAGTCAAGTTTTGTGGCAGGAGCAAGTCCACCCAATTCTCACATGTTTATTTCACATCTTTGAAGCTCTTTCACAAAGCAGGAAAACATTTCTTTGTTAGAGATTAAGCTAGGAAGTGTCAGAAAACAAAATGGAGCCTGGAACCGGGGTAAGAAGTTTGGGTGAAACCCATACATTCACTCATAAAGATCGGTGGACTATTTCACAGAACTGGTCATAAGGGGCTTCTTTATTTCCAGAGAGGTCAGTGATGGATCTGAGAAAATGGAGAAGTTGATTCTGTTCACTGGAAAGTGCAGCTCCCTTAGCCAACACCTCTATTAATTGGCACTGATCTGCTTGGGATTGGAGCAGCTTCTCATCCAGTGAAGGCAGACCATCATAGAGGGGCCATCTGCTCCATTTTCTCGGCAGTGACACTTGTTCAGTTCTTACCTTAGAACCTGCTCCTCTTGATGAGATAAACAATATGTTTGAAGTACCAGAGTTGCTGTGCAGCTTAGCAGAGAAATGATGTTTTATGAAGTGTCATCCTGTGCAGCCATCTGGAGAGAATCATGCTTGACCATCCTTGGAGACTATTCCATTTATCCCAGAGTTTTGGTTCCACCCATGAAAACCTATCAATTTTTCCTTGGTTTAAAGGGAACATAGTCCACTCCCCCTTTTCTTAGACAGAGGAAGGTTTTTCCATTATACAGTGATTCGTTAATAAAAGTCACACTTTCTACAGATGAATTATTTAATGGGAATATGACATATAAACTGATAATGCCTCACACCCTAACAAGAGTTCCTTGGAAACCTGTTTCCTGCCTCCTGTAAACTCATGAGAACTATGAACTACCCCACCACAAAATGAGCTAGAAATTGAGTCAGGCTAGATAAAGAAGTCATAAAAACTTTTACTTATATTAGTCAATAGCTCATAATTTACAACATTTTAAAATTTCAATTCAAAATGATGTAATGAGACAGACAATATTTAATACTGACAATATATCATGTCATTTAAAAAACTACTTATTTTATTCTGTTACAGTTGATATTCAATATTATTTTATATTAGTTTCAGGGGCACAGCATAGCAGTTATACATTCACATAGCTTATGCAGTGATCCCCTGATAAGTCTAGTTAGTACCCACTTGGCACTATACATAGTTGTTGCAATATTATTGATTATATTGTCTATGCTGGACTTTACATTCCCATGACTATTTTGTAACTACCAGTTTGTATTTCTTAATCTCTTGATCTTATCACCCTGACCCGCATCCCATCTGGTGACCATCAGTTTGTTCTCTGTATCTATGAGCCTGTTTCTGTTTTGTTTGTTCATTTAATTTGTTCTTTACATTCCACATATAAGGGAGATTATATGGCATTTGTCTTGACTTATTTCACTTAGCGTAATACCCTCTAGGTCCATCCTATATCATGTCATTTTAATTCACTTCTGTATATGTTTATTTTTAAAACAGGTATTTTTTCACATAACCAAAATACCATTAATACAATTAACAAAATTAGCAATAATTCCCTAATAACTTAGAATACCCAGTCCATGTTAGAATTTTTTCAGTGGTACCAAAAACATGTTTTTAGAGTTGATTTCTCATATAAGGTCCGTTCATTGCATGTGATTGCTATCTCTTACGCATCTTCTTGAATATTAGTCTAGAATAGTCTTTCCTTTCCTTTTTTTCTCACATGCCATTGACTTGCTGAAAAATTTGACCCAGTTGTCTTGTAGAATCTCCTATATTCTTGTGGCATAATTTTACTTGCTCCTGCACGTTCTACATTCTTGCAAAAATAATGTAACTATAAAGGCATGATCAGACCACATTACATTTTTTTTCTAAACCTCATAGATGATACTCTGTACTTCATAGTAACATCTGGAGGCAAATAATATTTGATTTCTGATGTTTGATAATGCTGAATGGTTATTGATCACTTAAACTCATCGTTTAGTGTATGTTTGTGACAATTGTTTGACAATAGTTTTCATTAGATCGTGAAAAATTGTGGGTTTCTGATTCTACATTCCTTGTGCATTTGTTATAGCTATAATTATTCTATATAGAAAAATTGCCACTCATCCACTAGGTAAGAAGGGTTTGATCGATGGTGGACTTGGTTTCAACGTTTTCCCAAAGAACTTTTTTCCTTTTAGGGAGGAGTGGAAATTGAAGACACAGTCTAGATTCTAAGGGTGCTCATTGCTCTGACTTGCCACTTCCTCCAGGTCTCTTTAGTAGACAGAACTTGTCAATATGTATTTTCAAAACAAGACTGATGAAGTCATTTTACATTAATATTTCTAATTCAATTTTAAGACATAGAGTTTTTCACTTCTTGGGCTTCTTTCTCTCAAACTGAAAATGCTTGTTCTCAAGGATTAACACAAAACTCTATCCTACAACATCCTATAATAGTTTTAAAACAGGAATACTAATATTAGTACTAAAATTAAGTCCACAGAATATAATTTAAAGTCTCCATTTCCCTAATTATGAATGAGAGGTAAGTATTATTTACACACACACACTCATGCATCCTAATTTCTCTTTCTTTGCTTTCTTTTCTTATCGCTTGCCATTTTTTGCATTTGATATGTGATCATTTCTTCTTAATTATGAGGAGTGTTTTAAATACTAAAGATATCAAAACTCTATAAGTTGGAAACATTTTTCTCAGTTTATCATTTATTAGTTTTTGAAATGAACATAACCTCAAGATTTTGTTGTCTTTACAATAAAACAAATGATGGAGCCTAGAACTGGATCACTTGGCCCTTTCTCTTCGTATCTCCTCCCAGTTCAAAATGTTTGCATCTCTTAATAGCCAGCATTTTCTTAGATTTGCTATTGGGCTAACCACGTTTAAGTCTCAGCACAATCTTCTTTGCATTTTTAGCTTTTTTTCCCAGAAAATTGGCTTAGTCTGCTCACCATAACCATTCTGCTTCCTGTCATCATTCCTCTTTTTAAGCATACTGAGAATCCTTGCCTTTCTTGTACTGCATCACTTTGTGGGGTTGGTGCTTGCCACAATCTTCATAGAACGTCCCCTAGGTTTTAGGAACATTCACCATGTTTGTAGGAGCACTATCAGCATGGAGAGAAGGTTCATTGATTTTTTTTTTTTACTCTGTATATTGTGTTTTATAACGCAAATTTTTTTTTAATTTTTATGTAGTCAAATGTGTCAAGCTAGTTGTTCCTGTATCGCTTCTAGATTTTGGATCAGAGGGAAATTTTACCCCTGGCTTATAAAGGAACCCATCCATGTTTTTTCCTACTATGCAGTTTCTTATACAGATCCACTGGGTATTCATACAGGTGTATAGTGTGAATAACAGATTTAGTTTTATCTTTTTCCATATAATCCTCAGTTGGCAAAACACTGTTCATTAAAAAATCTATTTTAGACTTCCATTTCTGGATAGGTTGGACTAACTTACATCTTGATAATACAAAATAGAAAACATAGGATATAACTGATGATAATAATACAAAATGAGTTGTTTGCAGGTATTGCTGAGCTATCATGTTCTTCAGGACATGAAGGGCTCAGTCACTGGAGAGCAGGGAAATGCATTGAGCTGAACCAAATATTCATCGCCTTCCTTACCCTTGAAAAATTTTACTGAGGCTGAGAAGCCAAGCATAGAGCAGACTAAAAGGCTGAGAAGATCTTGAGTTCACAATTTAATGAGTTTTGACAAATGTATCTTGTCTTGTAACCAACACTCAAACAAGACATAAAATACTTCATTACTCTGGAAAATTCCTTTGTGCTTCTTTTCAGTCAATACTCTGAAGAAGCAACTACTGTTAGGACTTCTTTCACCATAGTTTAGTTTTGTCTGTTTGGGAACAGAATCATATAACATGCACTCATTTGTGTCTTATTTTGTTAAACATAATGTTTTAGATATTCATCCATGTTGTTTGTATCAGTATCCATTTTGGTTTCAAATTGAGTAATTTACTTTTGGCCAGTGGAGCTCTATCCTAAACTATAGCTCTGTGGCTAGGGTCATGGGTACTTTGTATCCCTGCCTCACCTGTTTACCTTCCCGCTGGGGTTAGACTTCTCTATTCTTTGTTCCTCCACTCGGCCTTATGAAGACTTCTCCCAAGATACTATAGTCTTTGTAGGCAGAGGTTATGGCTTAACCATCATTTAATCATCCAAGCTTAACACAGTCTCTATTACATAATAGGTGGCCAGTATATGAAAGACTTGACTAGAATCCTGCTTTTAATGGGTTGATCACCTGTAACTATGGCACTGCCACACAACAGTTGGTCAGCTTTGAACCACTCCACCTCCCATGTGCTTTGAGCAAACCTTCAAATGTGTTGTCTTGGTTTGTTCTATTGGATCATTGCCTAACATTGTGAGTGGCAATCCAAGCACTGAGTCATTTAAGTAAAACTGCAAACTGAATAGCATACTACTTGGCATTGATTAGTTGTTCAATAAGTGGAGAAAGAGAAAGAAATGGGGAACTCAGTCTCAGTCCACCTTGGGCCAATCAATTATTGAAGCCACAGAGTTTCCACTATGTCCTGCAGACAAGCCTGGTCAAACTATAAAACTATTCTTATTGTTTCAAAACTATAGGAGATTTGTTTTCCTTTAATTGTGCTTCCCACTTTAAAAAATTCATGCTATTTTATATATTCTATTTCTGTCTCCATCAGAAAGTAAGTACCTTGCAGCAAAGAACTATGTCTTCCAGTACTTTTTCACTTGCCATAGGACTGAGCTATAGTTTTATACACCCTGGACATTCAAACACGGAGAGAATGGCATGGTAATGGGTGCAGAACAGAATAATGAATAGATCTAATCCCTGAGGTGCTCGGTAACATACAATACCACATAAAAGTTTATAATAACTGTCACTCATGATAAAAGAGCAAAAGGCACAAAAAGATAAAAATCAAAGAGAACATTTGGATAAAAAGTGAGAGGAAGCAACAGAAGAGGAACTTAACCATAAGACTATTCTATAACTGTAAATTTCCAAACTCAAGGGAAAGATGTAGAAAAATATGATAGGCTCCACCTACAGGGAACTCAGTTTTCTCAGCAAGTGGATTCAGTAGCTGGAGTTTGTGTTCCTTATTTTCCTCTGTGAGTGTGTGGATGAGAATTAATTAATGTGGTAAAATTGTGCAGTACCTTTGAAAATTGCAACCTTTTAAAGACCCAAATTGCACTATAACTGTGTAATTTGGGTGATGATATGAGAGTGGGTAAAGAAGAAGACCCAGACCTACCAGACCTGTTCCCTTTGCAGTTTCAGGCCCCAGGTTTAAGATTATATAACTGGAGAAGGAATACAATAGAGGAAGATAAATACTGCGGATTTACAACAGATGATTGTCAGCCTAATTGCATTGGTCTGTGCGTAAACCTCACTCATTAGACTACTGGGGCAGCTTTCAAATTTGCATTCTCAAGTTGAATTCCACAGTCTCTAAGTCTCCATTCATTTCATTATTTTTTCTGATCTGTCATGTTTTCAGAAGCTGTTCAAATAACTATTGCTGAGTAATAAACCACCCCAAATTTAATAGGGTAATACAACTATTCTATAATGCTCATAAATTCTGTGGATCAGAGAAAATACTACAACTACAGGAATGGCTTGTCTCTGCTCTACAATATCTCAGGCTTCATATCACTGGGGGTGAGTAATAAGTGGGGACAAATATCTGGAGGCTTTGGTACTTGCACATCTGATGTCTGGGCTGGGGTGACTCAAAACTGGGCTCAGCTGGGAATGTCTCTTTAGCTTCTCTCAGCATGATGGTTGGGTTCTGAGAGGGAGAGTCTTGAGGCCAAGCATTCCAGGAAAGCCAGGCAGAAAGAAGTTCCATGGCCTTTCTGGCCCAACCCCACAAGTTTCATATCTTCATTCTGCCATACTCTATCTTCAGAGCAGCTATCAGGATGTCAAGATTCTATGAGAGGAAGAAGACATGGAACCCACCTAGATGGGAGAAGTGTCAAAGAATCTGCAGCCATAAAAATAAATAAATAAATAAATAAATAAATAAATAAAACCCACCACATCTGTACATTAAAAAACAAACAAATAAAGATGGTATTTTTATTGGGCAACACTTGCCAGACTTGCTCAGAAGAAAGGTTATGCATTTGTTTCTCGCCCTTTGGCTTTTAATAGTAATAATCCCTGGCTAATAGGGTTCTGGGTTAGATTCTGCCAATGAGGCATTTGCATGATATTTGGAAGTTGGAAGAAAGGCCATTTTTATTACCTGGCAACCGTGGGCAGCTTACACAGCTCGGCCTCAGAGCTGGTCAGCTGAGTTCAATTGTGGTGATTTTCTTAAATGTCTACAGCTCCCTAATTTCCTAAAACCCAGCATTTTTCCCCTTGCCTCTTTCCCCCAGCCCTTCCATCAGTTCTGTGAGCACCAATTCCCTGTATTAAGTTCTTTCTTATTTGAAATACCTATAGAAATTTCCCTGTTTTTACAATAACCCTTTAAACTACATAACTCATTTGCATATTTATATTTACATTGGATCAGGGAATTCTTTTGCAGATAGGTTCTAATGCTGGGACATATTCCATTTGGTTATTGGAAAAAATACCTTTATTATATGGTGATAGCTAATTTTATATACTCAATTTATATTTAAGGTCTCCCAATAATTTAAAATAGAAAAATAATTTTTGCAATCAAATTATTATTAATTTGCATCTGAGATAGTTTTTAAAAATGAAAAAAAGGAAGAGAAGAATGCATATTCTGAAAATACTCCATTTGGGAGTAAAATGCCATGAATACAAGGAAAGCCTAAATAATTTAATAAACCTCAAAGGGATATGAACAATACTACTCATGGAATTCTGATATTTTAAAAGACATTTGAAATAACAAAGAAGAAAATGCATTCTAATTTAGCTTATTTCCTTTTTTTGGTATTTTCTTCCAGTTTTAAGTTTTTATCAGAGTGTCTGTCTACATTGCTCTTAGGGACATAAATATCTATGACACTCTCATCTATATTTATGGAACAGAAAGTGGTAATGAGCTATTTCATGTATTTCATCAATAAATGTATATTTAATATAATATAATCTGCAAGAACACTACTAAATCTATGGGAGTCAAAGATAGAAACAGCACTGTCTTTGTTCGTAAAAGTAACGTTATCATCTCAGTAATTTCAAAGAAAATAAGAACAGGTTTTTAAACGGTTATAGTCAAGCTTGAATGAAACTGAGATTGGGGCAATACAAAAGATAATTTGGGGCAAATTTTCGTGATTTCTGACCTCTTGAAGGAAGTTCCCAAAGTAACACATTATTTTTTATCTGCTTTGTATATCTAGACTCTCCCTCTCCCTTTGCCCCCCCCCACACACACACACAGAGTCAAGACAGTTGAAATTTTTGTAACTTGGTGTTTGCCAGGCAAATATCCCTTTGCTAGTTGAGACAGTTTGAATAAAATTCAGGAAATCTGCTTTGATAAATATTAGGCCTTGAATGCTTTGCACTTTGATGTCATCTTATAGATAAATCTGATCCCAGAACCTAGAAAGCAGGTGTGTGTGCCTGTGTGTGTGTGTGTGTGTGTGTGTGTGTGTGTGTGTGTGTACATGAGTGATATCTGTTAGTGTGTTGACTGTACTATCACCTGCTCCACCGGTGAGAACACAGGGTTATTATTGGATGCGGTTCACCTAGACCGCTTGGGTACACTTTGCTGCTTGACCACATCCTTAATCTCTGCTAATTACTGTGCTAATGAATGCTTTTGATCACTGAAGGGATGGAACTAAGGCTGGGGAAATTCTACATTGCTCTGAAACAAACTCCAAATTCATGCTTGTGGATTGGAGGCATAATATTTGCCTCATAGGCCACTATGAACAAACATACATTTCTGGAGCAAAGTGTCTGCATCCAATGATCTGTCATGCATTCTGGGTAAAATATGACTTGCATACACCTATGGGTCCCTCAAGTTGCTTAGAGACTTATAAAGGGAGATAAAATGTAAGTAAGGAACACAATAAAGAGTTATAGGGGTCCTGATAAGTCTCTATAAAGCAGATTGTGGGGAAAAAGTAAGGACTATGGTGGCTATAGATTCAGGAAAGCCTTAAGCAGAGGAAAGGACACAAAATATACTTTGGAAAATGAATACATTTTTCAGGGTGAAATGGGAGGAAGGGAATGAATTGTACTCAGAGGGAACAGCATGTGCAAGGGCACAGGGCCATCTGGGAACCTGGTTGCTTGTTAGAGATTGAATATATTGAGTAAACAGGCTTGGAGAGAAGCTCCAGTGAAAAGAAGGGGCCCTGAGAAAGGAGAAGGCCAGACATGGGAGAGCTTGTCTGCTTGTCTCAGAATTTCACTTTCTGTAGAAAGGGGAGTCGGGAAGGATTTGAATCGTCATTGTATTGCAATGCCAAAGTTGCATTTTAGAAAAGATTACTCTGGCTGCATAATGGAGAATGCATTAGAAGTCTACTGAGGGACAACTTGAGAGAGCTTTAAGGTAGTTGACACAAAAGTGGCAAACACAGCCTTCTTAAAAGCTTAATGTGGATGAGGCTACCTTCACGGACTTCTCCAATACTCTTTACCTTTCATTGCGTGTGTGGCGGGCAGGGGTCGGGGAGAGAGATGTGTCCACAGAGAAAGTGACTCAGTCATGGTGCAATATCTGTAGCTATTTCTCTGTAAACATAAGTTCATAATTCAGACCTCTTTCTCTGCCTCTTCCTACACAGATACGATTAGTGTGATGAGAACAGGGAGGAGGGAGGACAAGAAAGTATCTAAAAATAAAGCCAAGACTCAAATAGTCAAACATGAATTATACAAGCACAGTAATCTCCTATCTGACAATTCTTAAAAGACAACAAAAGGCTAGGATGTTTGTAGACTCAAGGTTACCAAAAGACTGTGAAAATCAACAAATGAAGTAGGATTGGGGGGTGGTGGGGGTGGGGGGGAATCTACAGCTAAGAAAGCAAAGCCCAATGTAAGAATATCTGCTGTAGTAGGTCAATCTAATTTCAGTGGTGATGTCTTGAAGAAAGATAGTTTTAAACAATAATCTGAACGACGGGAGATTTTTAAAAAGAACAGACAATTAGAAATATATTATGCGTGCTCGCTGGAAACATTGCATTGATTTATCCTTAATAAAATGTTAATGTACTCCTCAGAAGAGTTCTTGCCTTAAAATTTGGGGGACATGTTAGACTTTGTAAATAAACCAAGACTTTTGCAAATTTATCAAACTGCTGGCAATGTAAAACAACTCAGGGCTTACCTGTAAATATGCCAATACCAGTCTTAAACAAAGAATTGAAAATCAATGAATTCAAAGACAATTTCATTCACAAGTGCCAATGAAATTAATAGAAAAATCATTTGTGTGTGTTTGTGTCCGTATAATTTAGTGGTAATTGAAGTTGAAAGTAAGACATAAAAATCCCAGATGCCCCATTGTAAGCTAAGGAATTCCCATGAATATAATTGAATTGAGCATTTAACCCTGGTTACCACATACCTTTATGAGTCCCTAAACGTCTGAGATTGGGGCCCAAAAAATTTAGGTCCAGAAACTTGAATGTTTATATTTTTTTAGAAAAGTGCTGTCCCAGGATTATAGTACACTAACCAGACATACGAGAGTGATGAACAAATTGGAGTAATGCAGAAATTTATAATGAGAAATTTAGCTTCCAAGCATATTGGTATACTTGTGTCAGCTGATCTGCTTGGCTTGGGATAGACTATGTAGGAAGGCAGCTTATAATCGGATGATTTCTTGGTAAACTGAATAGAAAGAACCAGAATAAGTGGTATACTCCAAATAGCAGGAACCTTAAGGATATGGCATCTTGGAATTCTCAAGCAACACAATTAGACCCAAAACACCGAACCAGGCTTGCTGGCTCTTGAGGGTATGTTCTTATATGAATGAAGTAAGGACATGTTTATAAATGCCCCCTTGTGTTCTCTTTCTGGGCACTGTCCAAACTACATTCCTTTCTATCGATAGTTCTGGCAAATGTTGAAGGGAGAACAGGAATACTAAGATATTTTTAATGAGTTTAATACTAGAGAAAGGAGAGAGAGGTAGGAGTTTCCTAGGGCTAGAGCTAAACTTTAGGAATGTAAGGAAATTACAACTTTGGCAGTTTTGACCTGAAGCAAGAAGGATGAATCAAGTCTCCAGGGACAAGCATCAGAGATGCTGCAATTGCTTAGAGCTGAGACAACACTGGTTTGTGAGGGCAGGCAGCTGTGATGTCAGTGGTTTTAACCTGAAGCCATAGAGATAGGTGTGAGGCAAAATTTTATTTTACTGCAGAGCAAACGAGAAGCTCGAGGGTTAAAAAAAGATGAGAAGATGGCATAACATCCCGTTATACTGAAAGAAATCTTGAGTAGGTAAGCATCCGCGAAGTTTGGGTAAAAGCTGCTTTTATTGTAATTGTGAGTGATCTAGACTATTTCTAAAAGTCCTTAATTTCCATGCACTGATCTCCTTTGAGGAAGGAACAAATTTGGGCAGGAACTGGAAAGTCAACAGCTGAACATTTTAGGAGTGACCGGTAAGTCTAGTACGCCCAACTCTGAAGTTCACAGAAAACTCACGGGTGAGGTTACCTAGTGTGGAGATCCCTCTGTGCTGAGCCGAGAGAAGAGAACCTGCATGATGCATTTGTGTACCCGTTTGAAAACTCCGTTTTTGTTTACTGTGGATCTGTGGGGTCGTGAATGCTGAGCCCTGTTGGCTATCAGAGCTAGTTGATTTGAAGGCTTGTCCCTTGGATGGCGGCCACAAAAGTTGGGGTGCTACCTGCATGGACAAGCTCCTTTCAGGGAGAAGCTGAAGAATTGATTGTATTGTTGGAGCTAGCCAGAAGGAGAATTAGAATGGATATTAATGGCATAGAGATAAAAGGCACATTGCCCATATTTCCACAAAGTGGATGAGTACATTTTTGGTTTGTTATTTTAGTGTGGGGATATTCAATGATTTTTCCTTCTGTTTCTTCTTTTTTTGTGTTATATATTTCAGTTCTGGATTTTTTTTTTTAGTGGTTACCATTAAGTTTATGTAAAATAAAGTTTCTTATTTACAGTAGTCCTTTTTCTTCAGCATGCCCCTAATCTCCATTCCCCTTTGAAGGTTCAGACCTTTACTCTCTCCCCTTTTATGTTTTGTTGTCACAAGTTATCCCTACTTATGTTGTGAGTTGATTTCTGAGTTGCAGTAGCACATTGTCTTTTTCCTCCTTTTTTTCTTTTTAAAGATTTTATTGGGGAATTGGGGAAGGGAAAAGTATTGGGGAATTTGGGAAGGGAGCATTGTGTTTTTCCAGGACCCATCAGTCCAAGTCAAGTTGTTGTCCTTCAATCTTAGTTGTGGAGGGCGCAGCTCAGCTCCAAGTCCAGTCACTGCTTTCAATCTAGTTGCGAGGGGCGCAGACCACCATCCCAAGTTCAACTGGCAACCTTGTTGCTAAGGGCACACACTCTAACCAACTGAGCCATCTGGCCACCCGTTGGCAGCTCAACTCAGGGTGCCATGTTCAATCAGTTGTGGGGGAGAGGGTCAGCGCAGCCCACCATCCGTGCGTCAAACCAGCAATCTTGTTGTTAAGAGCACCAGCTGAGCCATCCAGCGGCACATTGGCAGCTCAGCTTGGGGGCAGCTCACTGGCCCATGTGGGAATCAAACTGGCAGCCCTGTTGCTCAGAGCTCGTGCTCTAACCAACTAAGCCACCCAGCCAGCCCACCTTTTCTTTCTTTTTTTTTTTAATGTTTGTAACCCCATTCTGGAAGCTATTTTTTCTCTATTAATGGGATCACAATTGATCATGGTTCCCATTACAACACTGTGAAGAACTCACGCCCAACACCAACTATATGGGGCACTCAGATGTGGGAGATGAACTACAGCATCAAGCGAACAATACGAGGCCCCATCAGTGGAAGATATTCTTCAGAGAATGTTGAAGGAAGCAGAGGCTTCCTAGAAAAGCAATTATTAAAGCTAGCACTTAAATTTAACTCTGAGCAGGTTTCATAGACTGTGAATAAGTATTGTGATAAAAGAATGTATTTTTTCAGCCGCGGCTGGTATGAATAAACACAGCATGGGGCGGGCCCACAAACGAGGTTTAGCAGAGCCTGCGTGTTGCAAGGAGAGGAAACCATGCTGGATTAGAACTAAAACTACTTTTTAACACCCTGGCAGAGGGTTTTCAGTAACCTTTTAGTGGAGAGAAACTGAATGTGTATTCCAGACCTCCCGCTATAATAATTGCATGTGAGTTTGCTCAAGTTAGCTATACAATAAATTGCACATAGCGTTCACTCCATGGTGTCGGTAAGGCATTTTTAACAAATTCTTTCATCATTTTCATAAAGTCTTAGTTACCAACAACAATAAGACTAACAAAAGCAACAGCCACACCTCTGTTATTGATATGGATGGGAACTGGGACACAGCAAACTTAACTGAGGATTGAAATCAAGGCTGTGGATCTGAGTGGGATAAACTATTAATAGATAGGCCATAACAGCTACAGAATGCTGCTGCTTTTTAAGCTTGTTTTTCTTGCAGAGTGATGCACATTGAAAAGATGGGGATATTAGAAGTAGCAATTGTGCCAGCAATTGTCAGGGACCTGTGAGAGTAGATGGAAGGACTGACATAGATTAGGGCTGAGACAGAGAAAGTGAGTGGGTTGAAGGTGAATCTGCTACATTGGGCATACATGATGCGGTCTATATTGCCTTCCAGATGTGTTTCCAGGGCTCACCCAGTACACTAGTGGGTAAATTCATGCCTCCGGCCTGAAACATCAGGTTTGGAACTGATTTTAGATCTCACTTGGTGTGAGGCAGCTGCTGGGTCTGTCTCCCATTGGCTTAGAGTCCATTGTTCATGGAAACGACACATGAAAAAAATTAATTCCAGACCTTCCCGGTTTGGTGAGCTTGAGATATGGACTGAGGTGCTAATTTTAAAATCCTCAGATGTTACAGCTAGGCAGGGCTGGAAGCCTTGGTCTGACAGCAGATGTGAGCATTTTGTAAAGTCTGTCAGATGATTGCTGGTGATAGAATAGGATAAGTACTTGAGCAATGATTTACTTGTGCTCACAAGGGCTTAAAGCCTTCTTATTTATTATTAACTGTACTCTAGAAAACCTTTTGTTTATAAATCATTGAAATTAGTTTTTCCTCCCAAAGGCTGCTGAATTAACTCACCAACTATGGAGGAAAGTGCAGCTGAAACACAGTAAAAGGCTGCCTATGGTTACGTGGCAAGGCTGTGAGGCAGAGCTTATGAAAACAGAAATCCCTGGGGTCCTCTCAGCCCACTGAGTCACTGAGCTGTTGAGAATCACCGCACTTCTCCCTCCAGCTAGGTTTGTGATTCTTAAAGTGACTTTCGCCACAGGCAGTTTACAGATTACCTATTTGGTGTTCACAACTATAAATAATCTCTTGGCAAAATGTATTTGAGCTGCAGAGTAAGTAACAGAGTTAAAATGTCTTCATTTGACTCTTGAGTCTGGTAAAAACTTTTTTTTTTTTTAAGCCTCCCTATACTCAATGTACAACTTCTCTGGAGGCCTGTCAGACCTCGAGAATAATCAAGAAAAGATGGTTTATATTTGAGTGAAAATATATTCATTTCTGGCCTTGGCTGACTAGAATAATGGTCTGAGCAATGTAAGCATAAGACAGTGAATTAAGACACTGCCCCATATCTGATTCCCATTCTGACAACCCACCTCCACAAACTTATATGTCTTTTTGACTTACAAAAAATAAGTAAATCAGTAAAGCTATTCAAAAATATCAGAAGATGTCTTTATTTCTTATAGGTGTTATCAAATTGTAGAATATGATGACATGGAGATTTTTTTAAATCACATAATTAATGACTTTTGAGATGGTGTGTCTGTTTCTGTAGAGTGTAAAGAGAGTAAGCCTGCTTTTTTTTTTCTTTTAAAGAAATTTTACTGGGGAACAGTGTGTTTTTCCAGGACCCAAGTCAAGTAGTTGTTTCAATCTAGTTGTGGAGGGTGCAGCTCTGTGACCAATGTGGGAATCGAACTGGCAACCTTGGTGTTATGAGCCTGCACGCTAACCACCTGAGCCAAATGGCCGCCCCTGATTAAGGCTGCTTTTGATTTTTATCTGTGGGTATAAACTGTTACACTGTTATCTTCTCATATCTGAATAGTCATGAAGCAACAGTACACTGAAAACGGGGAGCATGACTAGTCCAGGACAGATTTTTGAAGTATTTATCCTTTGTTGATAGGCCCTTCATACGTCTTTTTCTTTACCCCTTTCTTTACTTCATCATGCCTCTGGCTGCTCTAACCCTCCATTTTTAAATCTAACCTAAGCATGTCTTTATCTAAACCCTTCTCCTCATATTCCAAAATTGCACTTCTGTTTTTTAAGTCTCTGCTATGAAAATACTCATTACTCTTGGGCTATCTCAACTAAAGTTTAGGAGGGAAGTAATTTAAGGCAACCAGTGCACTCTCCATAAAGGACTTAATTGTTAAACAAATTCTCTTAGAGTTATTTACCTTTCACAATGGGCTTGTTAACCCAAATGAATCTTGATTTGGTAGAATTTCACACCTGAGAAGAGGGAAAGAGGCATTTAGATAGTAAAGAGGAGAGACTTTAGAGCAGTGAGCGGTGAAATACTCTTAACTCCTTGTTTATCATATGATCTTATACATGAGGTTAGCTAACTATAAATATTGATCCAATTATTTAAATTTTTATCATTACTACTCTGTAGAGGATTGATCAATTCAGATAGGTAATTTTGAGATAACACAGATGAAGATTTGTTAAGCATCTGGCTTGTTGGTCTTATTCCCAACTCAGAGATTCATGCATTTTATAAGGTACCTTAGATTATTTGTTCAGACTTGTAAGATGCTCATAAGTGTTCTGCCTTGCTTGATATGTACTCTTCTCACCTTGCTTGAAGTTCACACTGTAGGTCACTAGTGGGCTATAAAACAAGTAGGAATAACCTCTGTTGTTTAGTAGTGGTTTTCTCTCCTTCTACTGGTATGTGGCTGAGTTGATGACACCCACCACTTGGTGACTTAGATCTATAGGAGTGAGATATAAAATAATTCCAGGCTATGGTTTTCTCACAGTTGGGATAGGATGACAGCATGTATTCATGGTTCAGAGCTGTCAATTATAGGGAGATGGAAAAAAGGAGGACTGATGGCAAGCTTCACTGCTTTCATATTTCCCCCACAGGAACATGCAGATTTGGTCTTAAGTGAAATGGGATACTTCCAGTGTCTAGTACTAAGATTTAAATTCATTGTTCACATTCCTTTGAGTTTCTGGGATAACTTAATAAAGAAAAATACCAATTTGGTTTTTCCAGAACTTGAAAAAAATTATGATGATTGTGAAGCCAACAGGCCTCATGGAAGACAGGCAATAGAATAATTTAAGATTATTTTAAAGTTATATATGTTAGATTGAAGACATATATAGGTCACAGAAATCACTTCCTAAATTAGCCTTACTTAAATATGTTAGGCCCCAGCCAACGTTGTTACTCGAGAGGGTGTGGTATGGAGGACAATATTGACAAGAGAGACAAGAAGAGTCAATGACTTTGACATTCATTGGAGTATGTTTATCCTAGCAAGTCCCCATCCACGTTCTCCTTATGAACTCATGGCAGCTTTCAGTGTTCAGTTCTTGCCTATAAGGACTGGGTTTTCCTTAACATGTTGGCAGCAACTATACAGTTTGTCTTCTACCTTATAGGCAACAATAATAGATCATTAAAATGGCTTAAGCTTTAGTTATCTACTCAGGAAGTTACAAATCATTGGAGGCCAGAAGGCAGTATAGATTATCACTAGTTAGTTATGTTTAGTAAATGAAGGAAATTAAAAACCCCAAATAGCTTGAGGCTAGATCACAGAGAAGTTCATAGTTGTCCGATCCTGAAGAAAATAGGGGAAATAATTTTAATTGGTACAGATGTGAATTCAAACCTCAGCAGCTTTCAGGCAGTTGTCTAGGGCAGGCTTCCTAAAATAGTGCTGCTGTCTGTCCTACACTTTGCTATGGTACAGATGGCTCCAGTAAGACTAGCTTCACCCTGCAAGAAATGCTTTTCCACAGCTCGAGGTTTCTGGAAAACATGCTCATGCCTGGTGGTCACTGGAAAAGTTTTGCAAGCTTGCTCCACCAACGGAGGAAGCATAAGTTACTTCAACTGTCACATCTCCCTCCTGGTGGCTCTCCAGGCTCCTCTCTGAACTGAGTGGCATTCTCCGGAGCAGGGACAGAAACAGCCAATTTGCAAGGAAGGGGATGGATGGTCAGAGTATAGAACAAATGACATTTTCTTTCTTGCATTGCCTGGCAGACTGCCTTCTTGGAACACATACATATAGACAGTTGTCACACATCTTAATTATATGGAGCAAAGCTATAGATGACACAGAAAATATATTTGCTGCTCTTAGAAACTGTTTGATAGAAAATATGTTAACATCAATCTGAAAAAGCCCACAGTTCTTGGGATATGGTGGAAACCTCCTATGGACTTAGCGGTCTCCAGAGAGCTTTGTAGGGGCTTTGCACTGCCCTCCAAAGCCTACGTCCTTTTCCTCACAGACCTGGCACCGGTGCTATGATCATTACAAGTGTTGCCTTTCCTTCCAGTTAATGAACATAGCTCACACTATTGTCTCTGCTCACATTGTTTTTGAAGTTTTAAACCAAATCATATTTGCTATCATTCAAATAAAAAAGAAACAGATTTTGTTTAGAATGAAATGCTACAAGGCATTTTGATGTCCCTTGTTTATACTTGGGCTAATATCACTCTGTAACATTTGCCTTTCTTCACAGCACTTGCACGCTTAGAAATTATCTTGTTGATTCACCTACTTGTTTATTATTTGTACGCCCCAACAGAAGATACGCTTCAAGCTTCAAGGAGGCAGAAAACATGGCTGTCTTATCTGCCACCATATCCTGAGTCGCTAGAACAGTTTTTGATCCACAGTAGGCACAGAATAAACACTGGTCAGATGAAAAAGTGAAATGATCAGATAGAATGGTTCTGCACTAAATTGATATATGAACGAATAAACTCAAGGCTGTTGTTTCTCTCTTAATCTGATTTGACTTTCCAGGAGCCTTTGATACACTTGATCATTCCTTCCATAATAAAGCACTCTCTACCCTTGGATCCTATGACATGACATTGTTATTGTTTTGTCCCTGGCCACTCCTCAGATTCTTCTGCCAGCTCTTCCTCGACTGACCCCTAGATGCTGGAGCTCTCCATGATTCTTTCCTGAGCCCTCTTCTCTTTCTTAAATTCATTCTCTAGGTGAGATATCTCTATTTCCTTGGCTTTAATTACCCCATATATGCTGACAGCTCCCAAATGCATACATCCGGCCAGGATGTCTCCTATGGACTCCAGACTTGAATGTACGACTTCCTGTTTGATCTGCATTTGAATGTCTCACAGCTTTCTTAAAATTAACTTTTAAATCAAACTCTTAGACTTTCAAGCAGTGTGACTCTTGCTAAACAACTGGCCAGCCAACCAAAAAAACAAAAAAAAATGAATAAGCAAAACAATAATGTTGTAAAGATTTTGTAGGGTATCAGATGGATACTTGTCTTATTAGGGAGACCACTTCATGGACGGTGTAGATGCCTGACCACTGTGCTGTACACCTGAAGCTGAAGCTGAATAATACTGAATGTAACTATAATCTAATATATATATATATATTATATATATAATATATATATATAATATATATATATATATATATATATATATATATATATATATATAGTTATGGGATGTGGAGAACAGCACAAGGAATAGAGTCAATGGAATTGTAACAGCAACACACGATGTCAGAGGGGTAGCAAATTGGGTGATAGGGGTTATCACTTTGTGAGGGGTGTAAATGTCTAACTATTACATTGATTTGTACACCTAAAACTAATTTTTTAAAAAAAGAAAAAGAAAAAAAGAAACCCGTCCTTTCCCTGTCTTAATCAGCTTTGTGAAATGATACCACCTCCCACACAATAGCTCAGATCAGTAACCTAGGAATCATTCTTGAGTCATGCCTGTCCTTAATTCCCATAGCCACTCTATTTGAATGTCCTATTGCTTCTACCACCAAAATATATCTGGACATATATTCTCTTCTTTCTCTACTGCCAGTGGGTTTTCTTCATTTTAATAATGCTGTGCCATTATAGCTCCCACTCTTGACCTGCACGTTACCTTCCACACGGCGACCATAAATCAGATGCTGCCACCCCCTGACTTAAAGCCCTTCTTGGCTTCACACTCCTGACTATGGCATGTGAAGCCCTAAAGGATCTCATCCCAGCCCTTGTAGTTGTCTAGCTCCTGCCAGCCTCGGGGTTTTTACCCAGGTTTATTCTGATGAGAATTCTTTTTTATTCTCATAATTGGGTGACGTCTTCTCATCTATTCATGTTTCAAGAGAATTTTCAGACATTCCATGCCACGAGTTCCTACCTCTATACTACTACTGTAGTCTCCTTCTCCAGACCTGTTCATTTGAAATTTTGTACTATGGTGATCATGAGTACTTCTGACTTCCATCTGAGCACATTGTGGGGCTGTACTCTCTCTGAATTGAAGTAGCCATGTGACTTGCTTTGCACAAGAAACATAAGTAGGAGGCATAGGAGCAACTTATGAGCAGAAACTGTAAGGCCACTGTGGGGTTTGCCACACTCATATCCCACTGCCTTGGAAAGTGTAGGAAGCACATGTTAAATAAGATACAGCTTCTGTCATCCTGGGTTCCTGAGTGACAAAAGTATACAGACCCTACCTGTAGACTTGCACTGAGCAAATTCAATGAGTTGGGGTGTGTGTGTGTGGGGGGGAGTTTTGCTGCTATGAAGTGGTAGAGAATTTGGGATTGCTCATTATAGAATAAGCTAACCCATCCTGACCAATGCATACACTAACTCGCCTGCTTCCTTTCTTATTATGTTTCTCCCACTAGACCATTCGATCTGTAAGGGCAGGAGCCATGCTTTGGTTGAGTCGTCAATGTGCATTTAGTAACTAAATACATGACACAACAGGCACTTTACAAGTAATTTTGAGTGAAAGAACAAATGAGTATTCCCTCACCCTTGATTGCTAACTGTGACTCCAAACCATGTTATCAACATTTTGATGAAGTTATCAGAGATAGTAATGTTACTATGTGGTTAGACAATACTTTACAAAATCCCATAAATTATATTCACCCATTTACAAATCTATGGGGCTTCAACATTTGATATATGAGGTAAATGCCAAAAGTGCACAAGAATATAAACAAAGGCATAGTCGTCATCTGATTGAATGTTAAAAATGCAGTGCACTGTGTGGGAAATAATTAACTCAAAGTCAATCTTTTAATATACATGCTGTCGCTGAGTCCCTGTTACTCCCTGTTGACCTTGTGGAAGTAGACTTCTGTCCTTAACTCTTTTGCTGCAATGTTCAAATATGTTTTCCTGTGGCTGCCACTGTCAACAACAAAGATGTTTTGCATGCCATATTGTAACATTTTGTAATCAAGTTTTATGTCATCAATGCCATTAGATTCTAATTTATCTACACTTAAATCTAATTGATGCCACTTAGTATGTTTTGAGAATTTTTGCTAAACTTCAATATAATGGTAAATTTACTTCCATATAACAAAGGCTTAAAATAAAAATAATGTCATTTACATACAAAGCAGCTCAAAATGTTATAAAATTCATAAAATAGTAAAAATATCAACTTTTTATTTTTTGTGGATTTTTGACACATTTTGAAAAAAAAACACCTTGAAATCAATTAACTCAGTGAAAGAGTTAATTTAATGGGAATAGACACCTCTTCTCTAAAATGATGGTAACAGAGATGGCACTAAGAGTGGTTTGAGGATGGTGATGGAAAAAAGAGTAAGCAGACTGTTTTGGTTGGGTGTGAGAAATTCCATCAGATACTTAAAACTTATCACATTTTTATAATTCCACAGTTTTAAATATTTTATTATTATCAATAAAGTTCTTTGGCCAGCATTATCTCAGTTGCTTCTCAAAAAAAATCAGATAACTCAGGCATGTGAACATGACTAGCTCCAATTTTCACATGTACATGAGAAATTTGAGATTCATAAAAATCATGATACGGCAAGGAAGCGGCACTGCCGAAGCTCAAACCCAGAACTTTGCCTTCTAATCATTCCAATCTATTATTTTTTCATGAACTTACATACACCAAATATTTTTAATGAATACAGTAGATAGCAATAGTATTCCTATTTTACAGACTAGGAAACAGTGACTAGTCAGACTTCACAGTAACTTAGTGGCAGAGCTGTTTATGTTCTGTCTCTACCGCCTTCCTCATCTTCCTTGGACAGAGGTTCTTGTGGATCTTGCACAACTAGAGATGATTTGTTTTTGTCAAAAGATATCATGCTATCAGATGGTTCGATTCTTTTTTGCTGTGTTTTAAGCCATAATAATTGCCAGTGGCCTAAACTGAATATTTCATATAAATATTTAATATAGCACTGTGTTATGATACAACAGCAGCGCTAGGGTGCTTAGTGTAAAAATCCTCAACATGAAGAAGTCGAGTCATACTGACAGATATGCTAGTTACTAGTAGCTGGTGCAACCCTAGCCGCTTTTTCCAGGGGCATTCTGTAGCATCTGCTCATATCTGCCACCAGGAGACAGAGTGTCCATGACAGTAGCCTTTTGACTTCATCATGGTAAATATGAAGATAGTGTTAGCTACCTAGAGCGGGGGTTGGCAAACTGTGGCTCGTGAGCCACGTGCGGCTCTTTGGGTACGCTCCATCTCAAGTTTGCTGACCCCTGAAAGAGCCAACTCTGTCCCTCACAACAATTTAAAAATTATTCGAGAGCCATAAATATATTGTTACATAATCACCATTATGTGAATAATATCCTTTAAAAATTTTATAAATGAAACTATGATAGTTTTATTTTCATTTTCAATTTTACTTCAGAGCCACATGCACGTACCCAAAGAGCCGCATGTGGCTTGCGAGCCACAGTTTGCCGACCCCTGGTGGCTCTTCCATCTCAAAAGTTTGCCGATCCCTGACCTAGATTAACAGAGTTTCAGAAAGCTTGAAAGCTGTAAACTTTACTCTGTGGCCCTATAGTCAATGACTATTTGAGACAACATTGCTAGTTTACTCATACTCTTTTTTTCATAGTCTAGCATGGCAGGTCAAGGATTAAACATGTAGGTTCAAATTTTGAAGGGAAGACCCAGGAGCAAAAGGAAGCCACAGCAAAACAAATTGTGGATCCTGACTGAATTGCAGTTAATAATAATACTTGGTCTTGGTTCCTTAAAGGTTCCCTTTCTGCCCCTTACTGTCCCATTTCCTAATACCCAACTAGGTCTTCTAAATCTTTTCTCTATTAAGGCGATCCTTCATATCACAGGCACTTCCTCAGAGGTCAAGATTGGCCTTTGTTAATATTAATGATTACAAGTATCTTGGGAAATGATTACATCTAAGTTTTCTCCTTTAAAAAAAGAGGATGGTAACACAAAAAAGCATGTAGAATGATAAATGTAAATGTGTTTGTAAAATGGGAAGGAGTCTATGGTTTTTATTAACATAGCAATGTGTTAAATATTTAAATATAGAGATAATAATGACTACCTCTCAAGCTTGTGGAAAATTTGAGAAAACTAATGAGATTATATTCATAACACTCCAACGCTTCTTCACAAATAATTGGTATATAATGTCATGCATAATTAATGAGTAGTTATTTACTTTGTATTTGTACTTGGTTCAGGGAGGCAGTGTCTTTTACTGTTTAAAAAAATAACAATGGATTTGAAAATGATCACACTGATAAACAATTATTAATTTGATAGACTACACACCTAAGCATACCAATAGAATTCCTAAGATGTCATATTATCTTTGAGATATTGGACTTAAAGAATATCTAGCTCTTATCTAGTATCTCTCAAGGCTCTGTGCATTTAATAAAGGTAGTCTCATCTGGTTCAGCATGGTAGAATAGAACTTGAAGTTGATTGTTAACCCTGTTTGAGTGATCAAACTAAACTGCTATTTTACAAAAGGAATATACATTAACTGGAATAAAACTTAAAAGTACTTGACCAACTGTGTCTAATGCTGGTCCATAGTGAGAGTTGTTAACACTAAGAGTTGATAAAGTAAGCTCTGAAAACTTTCTCTTTGTAGATATGAAGGGAAAAAATAGGTATGACTCTAAGAGATTTTTGCATTCAATCTTTCATAAAAGAAGCTGTATTAAGGGTCTCTTGTAGTCTTCTGATTCCCTAATCATCATAATTTAATAATTACTCTATGTAACATATTATACTAGACTCTGCTCCTCAAAGACTTATAACATACTGTCCAGTGATCTTTCCAAATATATAGACCAATTGAGTAGTCTGGTCATGCATATAGGACAGCTAGCAACACATGCTAATGTGTCAAATAAATGATATGGGAAATAAACATACTATTAGCATTTGAATAGGAGGAGAGCCTTAAGGGGTGTTGTATTCAAGTTTATAAAAGTGGAAGGAGCTCATTGGTTTATTTCTACATTTTTAAAAAATTTTTTTGTTAGTTTCAGGCATACAGAACAATGCAATAGTTATCCTTTTCACCCCTCACAAAGTAACCCACCTTCCCCCCTCTACTGCCCTCCCACCCCCAATATCATGCTTATCTATTACAATTCCATTGACTCCATCCCCACTCTCTACTCCACATTCCGTGACTATATATATATATATATATATATATATATATATATATATATATATATATATATATATAT
>NW_017731679.1:1212058-1292493 GCF_001890085.2 Hipposideros armiger
GAACCGGGGCCCTCTGGCATCCCAAGCCAGTTCTTAACCATCGTGCCACTCGGCCGGCCCTAAATTCATCTTTTTATGTGTGGATATCCAATTGTCTCAACACTACTTATTGAAAAGACTATTTTTTTCACTCATTGAATTGCCCTGGCACCTTTGATAAACATCAATTAACTGTAAATGTAGGGATTTACTTCAGGACTCCCATTTTCCTATGATTTATATAGGTTTTTGTTTGTTTGTTTGTTTGTTTGTTTGTTTGTTTGTTTTTCCAGTGCCATGCTATTTGGATTACTGTGTAATTATATTAAGTTTTCAAATTGGAAGAATAACTCCTCCAACTTTATTTTTTATTCAAAAATGGTTTTGGCTATTTTCAGTCCTTTGCATATATATCAACATAAATTTTAGGAACAGCTTGTAAATTACTGCAAAAAAAATCCTGCTGATCTTTTGATAGAGATTACTTTGAATCTGCAGATGAATTTGAGAAGAATTGCTATCTTAGCAATATTGAACATGAACATAGAATGCTTCTCCATTTATTTATAGCTTCTTTCATTTCTCTCAGCAACATCTTGTGGTTTTCAGTGTATAGGAATTATACTTTTTATTAACCATAAGTATTCTTTACACTGTTTGAGTTGTATGAATGAAATTGTTTTCTTAATGTCATATGTGGGTGGCTCATTATTAATGTATAGAAATTTAATTGATGTTGATGTTTCTATTTTTATCTTGGCTCCTCCTTTGACCTTGATGAACTAATATATTAGTTTTCATGGTTTTTTATTTTGTTTTGTTTTGTTTTGTTTTAATGTGGATTCCTTTGTATTTCCTAAATACAGAGTCATGTTGCTTATAAATAAAGGTGGTTTTCCTTTCTAATATGCATTCCTTTAATTGATTTATATTGCATTATTACACTGGTGAGTACCTCCAGTATAAGGCTGAATAGAATGATGAGAGTAAACATCCTTGCTTTGTTCCATCTTAAAGGAAAATATTTAATCTTTCACATTAAATATATTAGCTGTAGATTCTTCATAGATGCTCTTTATCAAGTTGAGGAAGATCCCTTATATTCCATTTATAATAGTTTGTTTAGAGCTTTTTTCCTGTACTTGTATTGAATTTTTTCTGTGTCTTTTGAAAGGATTATTTTTGTCATTTATTCTATTAATGTAGTAAATTACAATTATCAATACAGATACGAAGTGCTAAAAAGAGCTAAATGGAAAATTTGGAGATAAAAAAACATATAACTGAAACTAGGGAAGTCAACATCAAATTTGAGATGGTAGGAAAAAATAGTCAGCAAACTTGAAGAAAAACAAAAATTAAACAAAAGAAAAAAATGAAAAAGCAACAGAGTCATAGAGACCAATGGGAAACCATAAATATATGCATAAAAGACTCCTAGAACGAGAAAAAGAAAATGGAAGAAAAAATATTTAAAGAAATAATAGCTAAAAACTTCCCAATTTTGAAGAAAAACATTAATTTAGACTTCTAAGAAGCTCAACAAACTTGAAGTAGGATAGACAGAAGGAAATTCACACTTAGAAACACTGTAGTCAAGTTGTTCAAAGTCAAAGACAACAGAAACATCGTGAAAACAGCAAGAGAAAAACAACTCATCACATATAGAAAGAAAAACAATATGACCAACAGTTGACTTCTCACCAGAAACTATGGAGTTCAAAAAGTAATGGGGTAACATTCAAGAGCTGACAGAAAAAGTAAACCAAGAATTCTATATTCAGTCAAACTGTACTTTAAAAATGAAAGTGAAATGCTCTGATAATATTTGAATATGGAAAATCCCAAAGAACCTATCAACTTTTGAAACTAATAAAGTTTAGCAAGGTCAGAGGATACAAGATCAATGTACAGACGTCAACTGTGACCCACACACTGACAATTAACATGTGGAATTGAGACTTTTAAAAGATGGCATTTATAATAGTTCCAAAAAATAAGGTACAGCATTCCGCTGTTCTCCTAAAGTAGAGCGTTCCTATGAAATTTTTGGTAAACTGAAATGGTGTAAAGTGAGGACTATCCCCTTCTTTCCAAAAGTTTGCATTATGCACTTTGTTTTTATGAAAGTCCTACATTATCTAGTACTTGTTATCTGCTAACTGAAAGAAATATGAAGAGGATTTTCACTATTATAGAAAAAAAGCCATACCAATATTATCATACTAATGTAAGTATTTCATAAAAGTGAGGTGTTGTAACTCAAACTTCAGAAAGCAGGGGATACCTGTATTTAGGTACAAGTCTATTAAAATATGTATAGGATCTGTGTGGAAAAATACAAAACACTGATAAAGAAATTGAGGAGAATCAGATAAATGTAGAACATAGTGCACACTTTGGTCTTCTTAGTAACTGATATCTCTATTGATATTCTCTATTTATCAGATCACTGTTGTCATACTTTCCCTTAATTATTTACATGTGGCTTTTTTGTTTTTGTTGTTCCTTGAACATATTGATAGCTCCTCTGAAGTCTGCTAACTCCAACATCTGTGTCCCCTCATAATCAGTTTCCATTGATTGCTCTTTTCCCAAGTATAGTCACATTTCTTACTTCTATGCATGTCTTACAATTTTTTGCTGAAAGCTGCACATTTTAGATAACATATTCTAGCAACGGTGTATCTGAATCCTCCCAGAGTTGTTTTTATTGATATTTGTTTGTTTAGTGACTTGTGTGCACTAATTCTGTGGACATGCTCTCCTCCATGATGTGTGATGGTGTGTGGCCACTGATATCTATACTCAGATTAGAAAAACAAACATGTTTTTATTTTTAATCTTAGCTTCCTGGGGAGGGAGGGGTAATCCCTTCATTAACAATGAATCAGTAAGGATTCTACGCTTTGCCTATGGATCTGGGTTTGGATTGGTGAATGCATTTAAAATTCAGGCAGTTTATGGGCCAGCAGAGTGACTCAGTTGGTTAAGAGCTCGCTCAAGAGTGCGAGTTATGAGCAACAGGGTTGCCGGTTCGATTCCTGGCCCGAGCTGAGCTGCAGCTGAGCTGGTTGGCAGGGTGGCTCAGCTAAAATAAATAAATAAATAAAAATGAATAAATAAAATAAAATTCAGGCACTTTATAAATGTGACCCATCTTTTACTTTCTGTTTTCTGATGTCTCTTCTGTGCATGCACAAAGCTTTGTGTTCATCCAGGGGATTTGTAGTTGGCTAGTTCCCCCTCCACACTCTCCTAATCGTGTGCACAACCTTGTAAATGCACACAGCTTTTCAGACCACCAAAGCATGTGGGAGCTCCTCAAAGCTTACTATGTGTTTCTTATTCCATGGGTCTCCCTGCTCGTATTTCTGGCTATTTAGCTAGTTTGTTGCTTGCCACAATCAAGATTATAATTTCAGGTTAGGTGTGACTTAAGCTTCTCATTTGGCTACCAACTCTATGCAGGGGTATGTTGTTTCTCCATAGCCTACTTAAAAATCAAGTCAGCTCCCCCTTTCAGAGCTTCCCCTCTAGTAGTAGAATCACCATTCTGATAAAGCCAGGGAAGGAATGTGTGATAGCCTCCCCAGGCTAAAACACTACAACACTCCCATTGTTCTTACCCAAAATTTAGTAGCTTTTCTTGAATAAATGCTTCTAAATTTATTGTATGCCTGTGGCCAATTTCCAGAGCCCTGAAATTATTGTTTGAGACCATTTTACTCAGTTTTATCATTGCTTATTGGGGAGAGAATTTGATATTCTCCCATTTTGGAAGTTCTACCTCCCAACTGATCTTTTCTTAAAATATTAATTACAAAAAGACATTGTCTATATTTACCCATATATTTACCATTTTGGTGCCATTCATTCCTTTGTGTAGATCTGAGTTTGAATGTGGTCTAAGATTCTTTGAACTTTGATATATTTCTTGTTACAGATTGGCTTGGTGAATCTCTCACCTTTTGTATTTCTGAAACAGTCTTTGGTTACCTATATTTGTGAAGGAGTTTTATTTTTTTCTGGATATATAATTCTAAGTTGACAGGTTTGTTTTTCCTCTCTGCATGTTAAAGCTGTTGCTCCATTGTCTTAGGTTTTCATTTTGCTAACAAGAAGTCAGGAAACAGTCTTTTTTTTTTTTTAAAGTGATGAAGAGAAGTTTATTAGAAGAGATAGTACACTCCAAAGAGTTGGAAGCAGGCCCGAGCAAAAGACAGTGGCTCAAGGGCCATTATTAGAAGAGAAAGTGCCCTCCAAAGGGCTAGGAGCAAGCCCAAGCAAAAGCATCACTCAAAAAGGCTGAAGCTCAAAGACTCAAAGGAGCCCGGGGCCAGGGCCCTGACTCAAGACATTCTTATCTAATTTTCCCAATTTACTGTGTTCCTCTTTCCTCTGGGTGATTTTAATACTTTTTATTATCACTAATATTCAGCAATTTGATTATAATATTCCTAAATGTGGTTTTCTTTGTGGTTCTCCTCTTTGGGATTTGTTGATCTTCTTGATTTATAGTTTTTAATTAAGTTTGGACAATTTTAGTCATAAATTTTTCATTATTTTTTTTCCCCCTGTAACCCTATAACTTCTCTCCTGGGAATCCAATTATATGTTAGATTGCTTGATATTGTCACATATGTCACTGAATCTTTTTTCATTCTTTTTTTTCCTCTGTGGTTATGTTTGGATATTTTCTGTTGCTAAGTCTTCAAATTTGCCAATCTTTATATTCTATTCATACATTTAATTTGTTAAGCATGTCCAGGTATTTTTTTTAGGCATTATATTTTTCAGCTTTGGAAGTTCAATGTGGTTCTTTTAAATTTTATCTTCCATTTCTCTCCTCATCATGTTACAACCTTCTGCGGATACAGCATATTTACAAAAGCTTTTTAGAGGTCTTGCCTGCTAATTGTATCATCTCTCATTTTTTAGTCTGTTTCTATTGACTGCTTTTTCTCTTGCTAATAGATAATTTTACTGTTTCTTTCATGTCTAAGAACATTTGATTGGATGCTTAAGATTATTAATTTTACATTGCTGAGTAGTAAATTGTGCAGTATTCAGTGTTGGTCTGGCCAGCAAATAAGTTACTTGTTTATGAGTTTGATTCTCTTTAGGCTTGTAGTTTATCTTTTTGTGGTACATCCAGAGTGGAATTTACTATAGAGACTTCATCCTTCTGGAGTCTTTACTAAAATCCCACGTACTTTTTGGGATCTTTCCACTCTCTGGCTGGTAGAAACTCTGGTCGTTTGTGAGCTCTGCAAATTGTTTAGCTTGTAGTCCTGATTATTATTTTTTTTCAACAGTTGTTGTTTTCCCTGCCTCATGAAATTGTATCCAAAGTAGTTGCTGTCAAGGACTCAATGGACATTGAATTTGTAGAGCTCTGTTTCCACATGGCTCTCATTGGTGGTGCTCTGTCATATAAAGTTTAGCCACACAGGCCTCCCTGACCTCTAATTTTTGCCTGCAGGTTCTCTTTGGTTCAGATTTTCTGTGGTCTGCTTGGGTTCCTTTATCCTGAACCAGAGTCCAAAATTGCCACTAACCTAAAAGCTGGGACTCATTGGGTTAACATCACTATTTTCCATCCTCTCAATAGAATCCTGTGTGTGTTTTCCAATGTATATAGGGTTTGCTAAATTTAGCAAATAAAATTACATGGCAAGTAGCTAAATTTGAATTTCAGATAAACAACAAATACTTACTTAGTATCACTATGTCTCAAATGTTGTGTGGGACATACCAATACTAAAATTGTTTGTCTGAAATTCAAATTTAACCCGCATCCTATATTTTTATCTGGCAATCCTGAAAAACAGTTGTTTCATATATATTTTTTACAGTTTATAGTTATTTTCTGTGGGAGGACATTCCTATAGCATCTACTCCTTAATGGGTATGAGCAAAAGTCCTGATGTTATTTGTTTACAAATACTCTACATTATGAACCACACATTGCTGATTTTCTCAAATTTGTTTTCTTCTTTTAGGGTGTTGAAATTTGTTTACCTGGAAGCTAAGAAACAAATGGTTCAGCTTGATCATGTTGAAGCTTTTTAAAAACTTTCTTCTGATGTTTCTACAGTGGCCTGTAATCTAGGCCTCATTTAGGTCAATGTTAAGATGTGACCCTTCTGAAGTTTCTATTGAATATCTTAGTTTGCAACAAATTCTCATTACTTTGGGTAGTCAGAGCTGTAATAGTTCCTAGCCCTATGTGGGCTCTTTGAATTGTTCAGCTCATCTCTCTCTAGTGATTGTTCCTTTCTTGCTTCATAGAACTCTGCCTTATATAAGCACAGCATAATATTCAGCCAAAGACTCAAGAGATTCCCTATGCAGGTATCTGAAGCTCTCCTCTCTGGTACTTGACTCTGCAATTTCCTGCCACCTCAGCGTCTCTAAACTTCCGTCTCCGTCTCTTTAACTCAGCGAGGTCACGATGCTGTGCTTGGAATCCCCTTCCCTGCACTGCAGTCTGGAAAGTGCCTCCAGGTGTAAAGCCTGACAGGGGCCTCATTTCGTCTCCTTTTCTGCTCTCAGTGATCACACTCCTGTGCTAACTATTGTCAGGAGCTGCTTACTTTATCGTGGCCAGAAGTGGAAGTCTGACTTTGTAAATAGTCTTATCTGTGAGGCACTTCTGGTTCCTCTTCTCCTCTTTATAAATTCTTCACATGGGGGAGTAGCTACCTCATGCTTACGTTGGTAACCTCATACCTATTGGGTTTCTCAGTTATCAATGAAGCCAGGCAGATCACTAGTCTAAAATACTGTCACATGTTGGCCTCTGGGCTCTGTGCTCTAGGCAGGTCAAAATTATTTCTTACTCTCAAGGATCCAGCATAGTGTCAAGAACAGAGTAGATGAACAATAAACATAATAAATTAATAAGTGGCAAAGCATGCAAAGGGAACTGGCAGTTGCTTCCTGATTTGCAAACCAAGTGGTTTGGACATTGCCTGGAGACAGGTGAAACCAGTGTAAATGGGGCTGAGATATGTTCAAAGTGGCACACTTTAGAATTGTCATTTGGAAGAGGATTTAGAGAGCTTTAGTGTGATATGTTCTATTTAAGAAAAACAGAAGGCAGGAAAACAAAAGAGGCCCCAGTGAAAAATAATCAACAAATTACATTTTTCAATTAAAAGCAGCTTGGGATGGACCTGGATTCTGAAACCAGGTAAAAAGGATGACAGTCCTGAGTGTCCTGTCACAGGATAATGAAAGTCAAAGGAAGTGTGACAATTTGTTGGCTATCCTATGGCAAGTGTACTAAAAGTCAGTGGAAATTAGGGCTGTGTAATCTTTAAGATTCCTTCCATTTCAAACATTCATTCATTCAAGTATTCATGATTGAACATGTCCAAGTCCCAGCATCTGACTGAGCAATCCAAAAAGATCGAAACTTCCCCCTTGTCCTAAAGGAGAGTACATTGTTATAAGGAAAACAGAGGTGTAAAATGACTAACTGCAATAGAGAAAGAAAGAAGAAAGTTTTTGATCGGAGTCTTCCTTTTTCCCTTTGAAGGTCACCACTGGGGGTGGCAGGGGAAAGAATCAATGAATTAAGAAGGGTTTATGTGATTCGGAATTAAAATTGCAGTGTGGTATGTGGATTAGGCTTCCACTGCTGCAGCACTTAAGGAACACTTTGAGGTACTCTTACTGGGTCAGCAGAAAAAGGCAAAACTGAGCTGGAGAGTGGTGAATATAATATATAGCCTGAATTACTGATATTTGTTCTGTACTTTTGCTAGAAAAAAGAACATGTCTAAGCCATATACTTACCATACTATTTAGTTATTCATCTGTATAAGGATAATTGACTTATTTTAAAAAGCTAATTAGTTCATGCTGTTATCATAATGGCTAAAGTCATGTGAAATATACCTTATTTTTATTTTAGATTTTTTTTTTAATTGGGGAATTAGGGGATGGGAATAGTGCTGGGGAATAGGGGAAGGGGAACAGACAAGTTGCTGTCGTTTTGGTCTTCAGTCTAGTTGTGGAGGACGTTGCTTCATTGGCCCAAGTTGGCACCATCATTGCGCTCTTCCTGGGTGAGGCAGATCAGTCGCCAGCTTCTAGACGGCCTCTCACTGCGGCTGCTGGCCGCTCACGCTGGCTGCTGCCTGCTCACGCTGGCTGCTGGCTACACACGGTAATCCATGGCAACCCGCTGCCACAGGGGCTGCAGCCTACGCTGTTGCCAGCTACTCATGGCAGCCCAGCTCCAGGTTGAGCTGTTGTTCAGCATCTTAGCTGTAGAGGGCAATGTCACTGGCCCTCATATGTGGGATCCAAACCGGGGCCCTCTGGCGTCCCAAGCCAGCTTTTAACCATCGCACCACTAGGCCTGCCCCCTTATTTTTATTTTAAAAAGCCCAAAGTCACAGCTGTAGATGGAGTCTGAGAGTATATTCCACGGACACCAATGGGGTGTGTTCTACTAACAGTTCATGGAGGAATATGAAAGAATATTATCTTATTTAGTATGAAGATTATTTCTCTGAGTTATTACTTCAGTCAGTAAACTTTGCTTTCATTAATGAGAACATTGGAATTTCTTTTTCTCTAGAAAGTTTCTTTTCTTTTTTCCATGAAGTTTATTTATGTTTTTCATTAGGAAATTAAATATTAATTATACAAAGATTGGAAAACAGAACAGTGAAAAGGATATTCATTTTCTACCATCCAAAATAATCACTGTTAATAACTATATGTATTCTTGCATTTCTTTTCTATTCATATTTATTTTTTATGGTTTTGTTGGTTTTACATTGCTTAGATTGTAGTGCACACACACAAAAATCTGTATCTTTTTCTTACCCTTATTGTTTTAACATATATGATGGCAGATACAGAGTAGGTGTATGATGCCTTTCATATCTCCTATTACTAAATCACTTAGCAGAAGGAGAAGGGGAGGGGAAAAACAACTAAACTGAACTCTGTACTTTCATGTTATGTGCCTCTTTAATGAATTCATTTAATTAACATAACCACCATGTAAGGAAAATGTTCTCTCTACTTTAAAGAAATGAAAACTTAGAGAAGGACTTGCCTGAGTTTACAGAGGAACCTTATAAGGGTATATTTGAGCTCTGAACCCAGGACTACAGGACTACTCCTAAAAATGTCCTTATCCATCGCAACAGAAGCAAGAGAGAGAAAGAATGAAGGAACTAATGTTAGAGCTGTTAAGTGGTTGGCAGGGGGTGAAGGGATTATGAGGTATGAGATTCATTTCCAAAGAACAAAAGTTTCTTCAATTTAAACTTCCTTATCTGAAATTGAGAAAATGCAGTTGGACACGGGGAGAAATGGGAGAAAGAAGAAATAGTTCAAATTCTAGTCCCATTAATTTTTTTTTCTTTTAGCCAAGCAATCCTATGACCACTTGAGTTATATTTTTACACTATCTTTGGAACCTGATTATTTTAACAAGTGCTGTCCAATTGCTGTGTTATTTAGAAGAAATGCTTCTTACATTTCTAATTAGGCTTTATTTTAAAAATATCTGCCATCTTAAGGGCCTGTGAAGATTTATGTCTCCTATCTGTGAAGATAAAAGATTTTCTTTCTTTAGGCTGGTTTTACTTAGGTAAAGTCACCAGAGGCAGTTTAAATTTTGTGTTTTATTTTTGGATGGTCTGGATGTTACTTTGAGAATCTGAGTTGGTAACAAGCTATTTTTCTCAATATATAATTGAGATCCAATCCACTTGGGTATGTGTATCTTAAGATTTTCAGAGAGAAATTAGGTGAAGATCACGCATTTTTCTTCAAGTCCTTACCTTGGATTTCTCTATACAGAAGAGCCTTAACTAGTGCATCCTTAAGTCAAACTTGCCACATATAAATACCCAAAACCCAACTCATGATGGCTTTTTTCACAATCATCTAACAGTTTTTGCTTAAAAAAAATCCCAATAATCCCATGTTTTCTAATGATAGGACAACTGTGATAATCTATTAAAGACACCAAAAAGGATAGTTATCTCTTATTTCATCTATCCAAACACTCACAAAATCCATCATTTTTTTAAAAACTCATTCTCAGTTTTATTCTTTCCTCTTCATTCCCAGGAGTCATAGCAAGATCATTATACTCCTAAAAACAATTTTTTATGTAATTGTGGCAGCTGACTCCTAACTGGTCTTCCTGGCTCCAAAATGTCCCTTCATTTTCAACATACACAGCAATGCCCAGGTAATCTTCTTCAATCACCACTTTGACCATACTGTCTGTATGTGTCTAGTACCACTAACCTGTTAGCTCCCAGAGGGTAGGATCTTGTCCTCCTCGTTGCCTGTGACAGTGTCTGCTACACAGCAGAACATGAATATTTATTTAGTGAATGCCAACTAAATGAATGGAGGAAGGTGGTGAGGAACTAGTATAACGACATGGACTTCTTTTGTTGTCTCAAAATTTCAGGTAAAACCTCGAAGCTAAGGGCTGCTGCAAACAAAAACACCTTCACATTCACCAAGCTGCAACTCATTATCATTCTTCTAGGGCAGTGGTTCTCAGCTGGGGGTGATTTGCCTCCCATAGGCTACTTGGCAAGTCTGGAGACATATTTGGTTGTCAGGCCTCCAAGGAAAGGGAAGTTTCTGGCATCTAGTGGGTGTAGGGGACGCTTTTAAATATCCTACAATGTATAGTCCTGTCTTCTCATACAAAAAAGTTCTTATCCATAGTGTTAATAATGCTGTGGCTGAGAAACCTCCTCTGGCATTTAAGAAGGTGCTTCTCTCACTCGCTGTTTAACCTATATAGTCAGAAGATAGAAAACAAAATTGTAAGATTAAGAGATTATAGATTTAGGGTAAAGATTATTTTTTTAATAGTTTAATGAGGGATAAAGTATTTTTGTTTTTCTCCTCTCTTCTCCCTTCAAGTCAAGTTAGGGATTCCCCAGAATCCCTCAGGGATTTGCAAGTAGTTGCAAAATGGGGAAACGGCATCCCACACCCTAGCTGGATGTTTGCTGAGCTGCAGAGACTAGAACACTCACGTTATTCTGAGACAGAAGGGCAAGGGAGCAAGTTCTTGGAAGTGCTTGACATGTATTCTGAGAGTTTCGGAGTATATGTGAATAAAGAAGCTGGTGCTTGGCTCCTGCCTGGAGAATTCTGAAGTTGGGAAATTGAATAGAATGGTCTGTGATAACAGGCTAAGGAAGTGAGGCATCAGAAGCAGAGGGAAACTAAAACTTTTGGCTTGAGGGCTCACTGAGCTCCTCAGAAGGTTACTGGGCTCAAGATATTTGATGGAACCATGCCGGTGAGGATAGCCTGCCTTGGCAAGGAGTCCCTAGAAGTCTGAAGCTAACGGAGTATCTGCTGGTAGCAGGAGATGGTAGCAGGGTGGGATTGTAAGAAGTCAGCTGGATACTGTTTTGCTTACTTGAGGAAACTGTATGAGATGCAACTCACTGTGTGGCCTATGAAAGATCTGGAAACGAGCTATGCAAGAAAGCATTCCGCCACACTGAGGAAACAAATGGTCACAGTACAACAGCCCTTTGTCCTTGTTCCGCACTCCCATACCTCTGCCTGAGTACCAATACAATAGAGGAGGGACAGGACCTAACAGCTTCAGAGAGAAAAAGGACCAAATAAAAGGAGGAAAGAAGAAAAAGTGAAAGAACAAAGAAGGGTAAAACCTCATTTTCCCCACAGAGGTTTCTAAGCCTGGGTCAGAGGTAAACTTATGTGAGGATAGACTGAACTGGGTATGAAACTGCAGCTTTGGTTCAGACTAGAAACATTTGTGTGATACCTGAAAGTAAATTCTCAGTTGCCAAAGTGTGATTTTTTTGCCTCGTAAATGAAAGTCACCAGGAAGCTGAAGGAATCACTTGAGGTGTTGTCTAGGACACGAAAAGAGATGTAGTAGGGCGTGTCTGAAGGAACTGGTTGGAAGAAAAAGTGTTTCTGGCTTGTTTCCCACAGTTTAGCATGTTCGAAAAAATGTTATATGAGCCTTTGTGGCACATTTCATATAGGTCAGTATCACATTTGTTAAATGTTCACATGCAGGAACTCATTTAATCTTTTCAATAGTTCCAAAAGATAAAAATTTTATTCCCATTTAAAGATGAGGAGAAAAAGATTTGTAAAGGTTAAATGACTTATCACAATGAAATAAGGAGTAAATCCTTTCTATGTTCTTGTGTTTTTAACATTTCCTCCAATAGGCAATAATTTCAAAACTAAATTTTCTATTGATTTCTGGGGGTTTTGAAAACAGAAAATGGAAGGTTAGCATTATTAATAAAAAATTACTTCCCACATAGAATGAACAGGATAGTATATGCAGAAGAACAATGGTGTTCGTTCTGCCTTTGACTCATAGCCAGATTCTCCAGAGTGAGCTCCTAAGATCTTACCCTTTTCTGACAGATTTCAGAGTTCTCACTTTACATATTGATACTGCTGTTAGCTAAAGCATCCTGTCTTTTAGCACTAGAGCTGTCTCCATTCTGATTTATTAAATATGCTTACAATTGAGCTGAGTGAGAAGTGAGTTTCCCTAAGTTGCACTGGAAGCCCGTGTAAGGGTGGAAGAGTTCATTTAGCTGATGACCCGATCACCCGGCAGACACTAGCTGGTGCCCACTTCTCCACCCTGAGTTGTATGTGTGAGCAAATATTTGTGGCCAAAGAGAAGGTAATGGGGGGCAACTTAAGAATTAATTCTTCTTAGAGCCTTCTGTTTGTTTTCACTGTTTTGATCTTAACACCTCCCCCCCCCCAATGGGGAGCTCTGAGGCTAGGGGTAAAATGAAACCATTTTGCTACCTTATTGGTGGAACAAATCATACTAACATGTTCATTAAATAAGCATGCATTCATCCAAGGCTGTAGTACGATAGAAGTCGACACTCATTATGACAGAGTCTGAAGTCTAAGTCGGGCTTCTTTTAAAGCACTAAAGAGGATACCATTGTTTATAACTGTTCATCTTCCTGGGAAAAATCAATACCTATAAGTATGCAATCTTGTTTGCATCCTTAAATGAAGTGTCATCAGGCCTCAGTACTATTCCTCTTGCAGATATTTTTGCTCTGCATTTAGCATCTTGAGTGCTCAATTCCTGAAACTGCGAGGCAGACTCCAGTTTGAGTGTAACATTTATCACCCTTGCAGATGAGGAAATAAATATTTTCATGTCTCCCTTGTCTCCTACTTTCTATGATGGTTTCTCATTCATTTACTCACTCCTTGAGTCACTCATTTATTTATTCATTTGTTTGTTCCCTCACATCCATTCTGGAATTCAATCAGTCATTCAATAAACCTTTATTGAATTTGTTTAATGAGTACTTCTGTATAAGGAGATACTCAGAAGACACAGGACTATTCAGTTCACTCAACAAAACTGTTGCTAAGGTCTCATGCCCCTTGGTATCAAGAAGTTGGACGTTCCCATAACTTTGTGACTTGCAATTCTTTTTGATCCCTTACTTCTAGCCTAATGAAAATCTATACCATTTACCGAGCCATGTAGACTGTCTCTAGGCATCACCTTGATCTCTCCAAATCTAGTCAACCAAATTCCAATGAATCTGCAAGTTCATCTCTTGACAATCCAGATCCTTCTCTCACATACTGCTACTATATTGATCCAGACCACCATCTTCTATTCTATGGGTTACTGTAAGAACTTCTTAACTGAACTTGTTGACACACCAGTCTTCCCACTTCTCATCCACTTTCCAAAGATTATTTAGAAAATAACAAATGTGTATTGTTAATCCTCGCTGAACAACTTTTCATAAGCTTTTCATTGCCCTGATTATAAAGCCCTAAATCCACAGCAAATGTGTAAGTCCCTTCACACCATGTCTCCGCTTTCCCCCCGCAACATCCTACCTCAACGCTTTCATAACATGTGGCGCTCACAGGCATGGAGCCTTATTGTAAAGCCAAAAGACCATTCTTTTGTTCTATTTTTCCTTCTGTCTTGAACCTTCCCTTTCTGTTTCCTTGCAACACCCCTCCCTTCCTTTGTTTTTACTTGCTTCGTTTTCAATCATCTTTAAATTTTCAACTTAGACATATTTTCCACGTGTCTGGTCTCTGGTTACATGCTCTGTTTTCCTCTGACATGCCATTTACCACACACTTCGTATGCCAGACTCTCAGCTCTAAGAGGCAGAGAATGTGCCTACATTTTTTTCACTGAATTCTCAATGTCTGACATATAGTAGGTACTAATGTTTGATAATTTAATGAATTTCTCTGAACCTAGTACTTTTGTGCATTTCAGGCCTACACTGAATATTAGATATTGATAGATAAATGTATACAAACACATGCAGACACACGCTATCTTTCCCCTGGCTATTGCATTTTATGTACCATGCTGAGGAAACTGGGGAAGGCTGTTATGCAGGCCTAAGGATTTTTGGAGAATAATTCTTTACTTCATCAGGATGTTAATCCTACATGCCTGTGGTGATAAACCTCAGAAAATCTGGATAATCCTATATAGTAATCACAGAGAGCTGGAAACAGCTGTAAATACATATCAAATTGTCAGATACCATTATAATTTAGACAAACTCCACAGTCCCTTCCAAATTATAGTAGGCTATTCGTGCTTCACAAAGTCTTTCCAAGCTTTTTCCCATATTTCCTATTATTTCCTTCACTTTCTGTTTCTATCTACCCATCCCTCTCCCATCTCTCCCTTTTCCTTCCTTCTTTTAAATTTTGACATTTTTCCCTCTTGCCTCAATTTTGCCTCTAGGGATTGTCGTCCTCTGACATTGCTCTTTCTTTCTTTTCTCTCGTGCCCTCCCCTCATTTCATTTCTGTGTTTGGTGATACTTCTGTGTCTTTTTCTCTTCCTCTACATTCTTCTGACTTCTTTTCTTCTCCCACCCTCTGGTGCTAGTCAAGTCCTATGAATACCAGACTCTCTCTCTCTCTCTCTCTCTCTCTCTCTCTCTCTCTCTCTCTCTCTCTCTCTCTGTAGGGTTTTCCAATGGCCACATAAACCCTAGCGTTTGCCTATGCAGCCCTGTTTATTCTAGATTAGCATCCATATGACTCACAGGCAGGAAAGTCGTTGAAATTCCATAGATAAGCAAATAATTCTTGGCAGTTTCAAAATGAAAGCAACTGCACTGCCAAAAGGCTTCTGTTTACCACACAAAACAAATGTTGTTACTATTTCAATTCCAAAAAAGCATCTTAAAAGCATCCTTTCACAAGAACATTGTTCTAGCCTTAATGTCTAATTAGATGTAAAGGAAATCTTTTGTTATTTTTGTTACACAATTTAGGCTTGGCTAATAACCAGAGATAAATAATAGTTTACCCCTGCTGGGCTCTGGAGCAACACTCTTCTGAATAAAATAAGTGCACGTGTGCAGTGCAAATCCTGTGAAAGGCTTTCTTTTCTACGCTGATTTTTCTTTCATCCTCATCCTGATTCCTTTCACCTTACAATAATCCTTTATTTTTTTCTTCGGGAGCTTGGCAGCATGATTTCCATAAATATTTTTGGGGAAAATAGCCTAGGCTTTTTTCTTTATTCCCCCTTTTTGTATGTTTTCCACTAGAACATGCCCTGAGTCTTCTATTGGCTTCTTTATTTGTACCACAGCTATTGTGTTGAGACTGGATAGGATGGGGTAAATAACGGCATCAGGATAGAGAGGTGATTGGCCCCGGCTGTACTGGCGAGGTAAGCTACACCCATGTTTTTTGAGATTTTTCCTCCATATCCAGAATCTTTTTGTTTTTCCTTCTCCTGAAACCAAGGTAAATTGCCCGCTCCAATTCCTGTACTCGGTATACAGTTCGTTCACTTTACAGTTTTAATTCTGTTTTTTGCACAAGCAACACACTGTGTCTGCTCTGAACCCAGGAAATATCCTTGGTTTTCTACCTACTTCTGTTTGCCGCCGCTCTGACAGTCCAGTCCAGGAAGGACGGCTAATGTACAGCAAGCACCCAAAACCCTGGAATAGAGGCCACCTGGAGCTGAGGCAAAAAAAACGCGTTTCAGAACATAGCTAAAAGTCAGGATATCTGGACTTTGTTCTGACCTGCTCACAGACTTCCATTTGGCCTTGAGCAAATCTCTTGACTAATCTTTTTTTATTATTATTAAAGTTTATTGGGGTGACAATGGTTAGTAAAGTTACATAGGTTTCAAGTGTACAATTCTATAATACATCATCTATGTATCACATTGTGTGTTCACCACCCAGAGTCAGTTCTTCCATCACCATATATTTGATCCTGTTGACCCTCATCTACCACTTCCTCTGCCCGCTTACCCTCTGGTAACCACTAAACTATTGTCTAGGCTTTACCTAGTTTGCGTTTTCATTATGGTGGAATCAAATGAGATGCTATGCTTGACATTTTTGAATAAAAACTTTAAGTACTATTTTAATAAGACTTAAGTTTTGTGCTTCTGTGAGGGCTAAACTGTATATATTTGATCTAGCCCATTGCAAGATAAGTTGGTTTCCACATTCCTTTTGAGAAAGAAGTGATGTAACAATGCATTGTGTGCCCTGCTCCGTGCTAGACCCTGACGGTTGTTTATACATTGTCTTCTCAGAGTAGGAATTTGAAGTAGGTTCCATTGGTGCCTATTCCCCAGATGTAGAACCTGGAGCTCACATTTTGGAATTGGTGCACGAATTCACAAGTGGCAGAGAGCTAGGATTCTACCCCAGGGTTCTGTGACTCCAAAGTCAATGCTTTTTCCATCACACCAACACATATATCCTCAATTGTGAATAATTTGTTATTCACCTGCGAACTCTTTTTTCCCTATATTTTTGCTGCTGCTCTTAATAATTTTAATCTATCAAAATAATTTTTTCCAGCCATAGGCCTTATTTTTCCAGTATCTTTTTAAATGTGGTTTGTTTTTTCTTAGTGCACCAGCAAGTTGCCCTTCAATTAGGAAAAATATAAAAGACAATACTAGATCAATCACATTAATTTAATATTTCCTAATTATAATTATACCTTATAATTATTTATTCAGGTAAATATTTATTTACAATAGTTAGCAATATTTATTCAGATAAATATTATCTGAATGTGTTTAGCAATATTTACCCAAAGAACTGCAATAACCATGGCAATTTACTTGTTTAAGTAAATAATGATTTAAAAGAGATTAATCAAAATTGGATAATTTAAATATAATTGAATCTCATTTTATAAACACATATTTGTAACAGTGTGCCAGATAATGGCAGAAATAATGTGTAAATTTAATGTGTACAGCCTGCTAGGTAAAGTAAAAAATAATGTGCAAATTAGAGGGCATAACAAAATCTCTGGGAGTAGTTTATCATTGTTACACATTATTAGTTATATGTTTACTGAGGGACTCCTCAGTTATCCTCACTCTGTATCTGTGGACAGGATTACATCTTCCTTAAACTCATGAAGTTAAATTCCAGTATCTCTTAATGTGGTTTTTATTCTTAGCTTATGGTATCACAAGGGGCAGTGACAATTTCCAACTTGGCATGATTTCTGGGGTGAGGATTTTTGTTGTTTACTCTCCGCTTTCTCACTGGTTCTAGGTGAAGTGTTCGAGTGGCTTGCTAATAACAACAAAAGGAGACGCAGCAGCAGCAGCAGGAGTTGTTGTAAGAGTAGCAGCAGCTAACATAATAGAAGACAGCACCAGGGGGCGTCTGCCCATTCTCACATTCCCGAAGCTAGCTTCACACATTGGCGTGGATCTTTCATGGCGGTTATTTGTGGACTCCTGCTCTTGGCTCACTGACGCAGGAGTACTAAATATCCTGAATCATGTTGGAGCAACAAAATGCTCTGTCCTCAAATTTGAATGTGGAGTGAAGCTAAAGGACACATTTGGGGTTGTGTGCCATTAATACTGATGGTTTTAGACCCCTGCAGCTGTGGCCCCTGAGCGACTCTAATTGCTGTGTATCCAAAGCACTGATTCTGGAATTCTTCCACCACCTGGCATTCAAATACTCTGCCCTGCCTTCCCCACCCCATCCCCTTTTTAAAAAAATTTTTATTGAGGAACAGTGTTTTTTTCCAGGACCCGTCAGCTCCAAGTCAAGTCGTTGTCTTCAATCCAGTTGTGGAGGGCGCAGCTCAGTGGCCCATGTGGGGATCCCACCGGCATCCTTGGTGTTATAAGCACTGCGCTCTAACCACCTGAGCTAACCTGCCGCCCCAGCACTCCATTTTTTATCTATTTCACTGACTTGCCACCAACAACTACTACAATAATAATTATGACACCATTAAGCTTTTAATACAAGCAAGCATTGGCTTACATCATATTATGTACCATATAATCTTTATAATAACCTTATGAAGTAACTATTATGTCTATTTATTAGATTAGGAGGCTGAGGCTGACAGAAGTTAAGTAATTGAATTAAGATTACAGGCATTAGAAGAGGCTGAAGCCAGCTTTCTGATCCTACACGGATGATCTTACCGTCTATGCTTGCTCATTACGGCAGCTAACGTTTTAGAGCTATATAGAAATGAGAACATAAAGGAATTGTGTTTGTTAGAGAATAATTGGTGGGGGGAGAGCAGATAGGGAAGATTTAATAAGTCTTTTAGAATGGCAGGAAACACAGAGTGGAAGATTCACATTAGCTCTTGGGAAGAATTTCTTGACCATAAGGTTTGTAAGCAGGGGAATAAGTTACTGAGGGGATAGTAAAATTAAAAGCGCTAATAAAATATTTAATAACTATTCATATGGAGCAGTTTATGTAGGCTTTAATGTGAAGGCGGGGAGTTGGAATTGAATTCAGCCTTGAAAAATGTTGTGGACTCTTACAAGCACAAAAAATTTAGTAGCTAATAAAAATACTTTTTTTTAATCCCTTTGAGAGTATGAACAGCTTGTGATATTACAAATGTCAAAATTATTTTACTTCTAAGCAGGATCAAGTGTAGTAGCTGAGTATGAAGACTGGGATGAAATGAAATTTTAAATTCTTTTACATATATATATATATATATATATATATATATATATATATATATATTGACATGGAATCATACTGATTATTACTATTTGCGAAATCATGGAAATACCCACAAAACCGGAATCTATTCCAGTTTTTCAAAGGAGGCAATATAGATTCTTAACACAATAGGCAAATAACCTTGATTTCAGTCCTTTTTTATATTCTAAGCTGTATCAAGAAAACCTAGAAAAGATGGAGGTAATCCCTAGGGACCAGCATAGATTCACTAAGAAAACTCAAGTCTCTTTATTCTCACTTTCTTTTTGGAGACTTGCTATGTTTGTAGCAGGAGAAGGCCAGTGAAATGGAATATCATGATCGTGGCAATGAAAAGATCAAATGGGAAAATATGGCCAATATTCTTATAAACATTTTAAACTAATTATCAATTATTACAAGAGTAGATTATTAGATGGTTCTTCAATCTGGAAAGAAGTCTTCAGTGAATTTCTACATTAAATTGTTGTTGTCATCTCCGTTCCAAAAATATCAAATGATTTGAAATGCTAGTTGTAACATATATTAGATATTCATATATACATGATTTTCTCTCTTAACTCTATTGTTTATTTTTAACATAACCTTTATAAGTTGCTGCATAATATACATACAAATAAGCCCACACATAAATATATTTCAGTGATATTCATAAAGTTAACCCACCCTTGTCACCAGCACCCAGATCACAAAAAGAGAACATAGCCAGAGGGTCTCTCATGTTGCACCTTTCTAATTATCACATGCCCCTAAAACCGTGACTTCTACTACATTAGATGAATGTTACCTATTTCTCAAGTTTATACTAAAAGACTCATATAGTTGGCATTCTTTTGTGCATGGCTCATGTTTGTGAGCTTCGTCCATGTTGCATGTAACAACAGTTTGTTCATCTTCATCACTTCGTCTAGTGCTTCAATGCCGCAGTATTTTCAATCCAGTCTACTGGATTTTTAGCTTAGACATTTATTTTAGATAGACATTTAGCTTGTTTCCAGTTTCGACATATTATGAATACTGCTGATACAAACATCCTTGCAACATACATTATATGAATTGTGTGAACGTGTTTACATATTTCTGTAGCATAGGTACTAAGAGAATTGCAGGATCATTGGGTTATGCATATTTTCAGCTTTAGTTGAATCAGCTAAAGGTTAGGGTGATTGTTACGATAAAAACTTGCACCAGGAGTGTATGAGAGGTTCAGTTGTTACACATTTTTTAGCAATATCTGGTAGTATTTTTAATTTTAGGTATCCTGATTGGTGTATTGTGGCATAGATTGTGGTTTTATTTTAGATTTTAAAAATTGAAGTGTAATTCAAGCACCATTAAATTTATCCTTTAAGTACAATTCAGTGGTTTTTTTTAGTATATTCACAATGTTGTGCAACCATCATTATCTAATTCCAGAACATTTTCATCACCCCAGAAGGAAACCCTATACCTCTTAGCAGTTACTCCCAATTTCCCTCTATCCGCAGGCCCTGGAAACACTAATGTGCTTTCTGTCTGACTTGCCTATTGTACAGGTTTTGTGTAAACAGAATCATACAATTTATGGCTTTTGTGTCTGGCTTCTTGCACTTTGCATAATGTTTTCAAGGTTCTTCTATGTTGTGATATGAATCAGAACTTCTTCCTTTTAATGAATGAATGATATTTCATTGTATGGATATACTACATTTGTTATCCACTTATTAGATGATGGAGACTTGGTTTGTTTCCACTTTGAGTTATTATGAATAAACATTCATAATACAAGTTTTTGTGCATGCATATATTTTTAGTTCTCAAATATATACTTAGGAGTGAAATCACTGGATCATACAGTAATATTATGTTTAACTTTTTCGAACTATTTTTCCAAAACGTCTGCACTATTTTACATTCTCCCCGGCAATATATGATAGTTCCAATTTCTTAAATCCTCACTAATACTTATTTTCCTTTTTAAATCATGCCATCCTGGTTGGTGTGAAGTGGTATTGCATTGTAGTCTTGATTTACATATTTTCCTACTGGTAAAGCTGTTGAATATCTTCTCATGTAATTATTGCACCTTTATATATTTCCTTTGGAGAAATGTCTATACAAATCCTTTGCCTGTTTATTGAATTGTCTTTTTATTGTTGAATTATAAGTTCTTTATATATTCTGTGTACTAAACTTGTATTGGATATATGATTTGCAAATATTTTCTCCCATTTCCTTAGTTGTCTTTTAACTTACTTGATATAGTATTCTTTGGGCACTAACATTTTTAATTTTGTTGGAGTCTAAGTTATCAAACTTCAGTTTTGTTCCTCACACTGTTGGTGCCATATCTAAGAAACCATTGCCTAATCCAAGGTCAGAAAGATTTGCACCTGTGTTTTTATCTAAGAATTTTATACTTTTAACTCTTCCATTTAGGTCTTCGATCCATTTTGCGCTATCTTTTGTATACTGTGTGAGGTAGGGGGTCCAACTTTAGTCTTTTATATTTGGATAGCCAGTTGTTTCAGCACCATTTATTGAAAAGACCATTCTTTCCCCCAATGAATTGTTTTGGCACCCTCGTTAAAAATCAATTGGTCATGATTGTTTGGGTGTTTGTGGTTTATTTTGATTTTTCCCTTACATATAATACTTAGCACTGTTGCCATTTAGAGATACTCTTTTGTGAAGTCTTTTGCACATTTCAGCCATTGTCTTAACTGATTTATGCTAGTCCTTTTTTTGCATACTAGTCCTTTGTCATTATTTCTTACAAATATTCTCTATTTTGCAGCGTGATTTTGACTCTCTTAACGGTGTATTAATAAACAAAACTTCAAATTTTTAACGTAGCCCAATTTATCATTTTTCCCTTGATAGTTAGTGTTTTGTGTCCTTATGAAGTAATTTTAGCCTTAAAAATATTTTATCTAAATTTTTTGTTTTACTTCAGTTAGAGCTACAATTCATCTGGAATTGATATTTGTGTATAGTGTGAGGGTAGATATAGTTTTTAGTATATGGATAACCAACTGACCCAGACCTTTTATTTAAAAAAACACCTTTTCGCCACTGCACTGTAGCATCACCTATGTTATAAATAAGAGTACCATATATATGTGGGTCTGTTTCAAGACTACCTCTTCTATCTAATGTGTGTCGGTTCTGTTCCCCTGGTCTATTTTAATCTCCATTTAGCAAGAGCATACTATCTAAATTGCTGTCTCTTTATAATAAGACTTGATATTTGGATAAATCTTACAGTTTTGTTCTTTTTCAACATCATGGTGGCTATTTTTGGCCCTATATTTTCCATGTAAATTTTAGAATCAACTTGTCAATATCTACAAAAAAATCTTTCAGGGATTCTGATTGGGTTTGCACTGGACCTACCTATCAATTTGGGGAGAATTGGTATCTCTATAATAATGAGCCTTCTAACCCATGGGCAGCATACAGTCCTCTATTTATTTAGATTTTCTTTAATTCCAAGAATATTTTAGATTTTTCACTGAAGAAGTCTTCTGAATATCTTGTTAGATCTATTCCTACGTATTTATTTGATGCTATGGAAAATATCTTCCTGGTTTACCATTCCTCTTTATCATTGGCACGTCTTCCTTTATCTCTTTTTTTCGCCTCAAATCTGTTTGATACTACAATAGCTACACAAGTTTATTATTAATTTATGATGTATCCTTTGATTTTCAACTTTTGATATTTGTATTATTTAAAGTGGTTTTCTTATAAGTAGCATGTAATAAGGTTTTACTTTTTTATCCAGTCTAATATGCTTTTGCTTTATTTAGTTTACTTATAGTATGTGTTTGTTCCTACCATCTTACTATTTATCTTTAGTCCACCTGTTTTATGTTCCCCTTTTTTGTCCTTTCTTGCTTTTTAAAAGTATTTAACCACTTTTATCAATCTGTTTTATTCCTTGACTAATTTCTAAGCAATACTTTTGGTTTTGCCATTTTCCTAATATTTTGCTACTTAATGTGGAGATTACAAAAAGCATCTTAGCTTATTTCAGTCTAATGAAAATGATTACTTTGACCACTTCCTAGATAGTAGGATCTTGACACACTTTAATTTCATTTACCACCTACTGCCCACAATTTGTTATGTATTTTAATTATACATATTAAATATATTGTGATACTTTTTTTTGAGTTGCTGTATCTTAATTTATCCTATATGGTTACCATTTTTCATTGCTTGTTATTTCTTCCTGAATTTTCATGTTTCCCACTGGGGTTCATTTTTCTTCTGTCTGAAGAACTCCCTTTATCATTTCTTGTACTGCAGATCTGGTGAGGAGACATTTTTGTTTGTTTGTTTTGCCCTATGACTTCGATATAAGGATCAGGTGATATTAACCAATCCTCTCTCCCCTTCTACTCCCACTGTAGCTATAGAAACAGCCCACATAAGGGGAGTATTGATAGTGAAGATAGTTATCCAGTGTCACTTTCTCATGGTCAGAGACAGAGGAGGAATAAAATAGACCAAAATCATTGATGTGTTGGCCTTTTCGTAGATTAAATCTTAGGAACTGAGAAAGGTGGACCCATCGCTATCTTTCACCAACCATATACCCTACTACTCTGGTGTAAAAGGATAAGAAAGAAGTTGGAAAATGGTCAGGTGCATTGTTTCAGTGAGGTGACTCCACATGGAAACTTGAGGAATGGGGAGATAAGTGGTCTTCCCTGAGATATTTCTCACATTCTTAGCTCTTGGTTCCCTTAACCCTTTTGCCTGAAATATTAAGCCTGTGTAAATCCTGACGCATTTGCATGAGGTGTCTCCCTAATACTAACAATTGTTCCCATGAGGATCCTCCTTGAACTGCTGGTTATTGGTATGAATTTGCCTCCAGAAATCTCAGAAATGGGTTAGAACAGCCCATTGATTAAATCATATCAAGACCTCACTACATTCAAGAATGAAAATTAATTCCCTCTTCATTAATCATTGCAAAATTCCCAGACATGTGGTCACCATAGGTTTTACAATGAGTTTATAACACCATTAAGATATACTACTAATTTAAGGCTAACAGTATAGAGGTGCCCCAAATTTTAATATAAATTCATTCTTCCTATAAATTTTCCAGGGAGAAATTAAAGTTCGAAAAGTGAGGTGCTCAGTTAAGTCCTTAGAAGTTGCATTCCAAGTCTTTAAAGTTCCAAATCAAATTTTCTTGAAATTTTTGCATTCAAAGACCAAAAAGATTAAACTATGACATTCATTCTTGCCAATGTATTATTCTACTTTGTCTCAGTAGGAGGGACTTCAGTATAGTGGGTATAGTGTTCTGTATCTAGGTCTGGCACTCACACTTTGAAGCTAGAGTCTTATTAGTGCTCTGTGGCACTCATAGAAATCAACTGCCTTTGCAGTACTAGTTTCCTTGTCTGAAAAATCACACTGAGGAACAAAATAGTAAAAAGTTGTTCTTCCATTGCTTAAAAAGCCTGTCTATACAAAGACTGTTTTCCATATAATTAAATCTGCCTCAGCTGTGCCTGCTTAGATAAAAGCTGTACCTGTATATTTCAAGGTCAGTTGCTGAGTACCACACATTAATGCCTTATTAGCTTGAATTTTCTAAGCACTCCGCCCCACTGAAAATAACTTCAGCTTATAGATACTAGTCAGCTAGCTACTAAGGTCTGTCAATCTCAAAATCTCACATGGCCCAAGTTTACTGAAGTCTAAGTCCTTAAGCACTCTCCAAATATAATTTATTGTCTATTTTCCAAGATACAATACCAAATCAAAGGACCAAATATTGGGATTTTAGAAGCTAATAAATGATGCCCATTTGTTCTTTACCACTGATAGACAAAATTTGATGAAAATATCACAGTTAATTCTGTTTGGAGAATGTAACTTAGAAAATGACCGTGAAAATGTTATTTCCAGTTTCTTTCTTCTCCCCATTCCCTGCCCCATTGCCAGTCTGCTTGAGCAGGTTACCCCGGGAAAATTTTGGTCTCTCCAAATCATTGTCTCCTCTTGGTATTGGGCAGGCTAGGAAAAGACTCCATCCCCATTGTTTCTGACCTGTTAATAGATTATTATAAAAAGTGGAGCAATGGCTGTTACTTATGAACTTGGTAACTTACATCCTCTGGGAATGCATGAGTTAAGAAAGGGATCGGCTAAAGGCCAAGGGCATTACATTAGGAAGTCCCACACAGAAACACAAGAAAAGGTGGAGAGGCCATCAGCTCTCATAAATAAGTCAAATATTTACTATTAACTCCAAAGATTCACCACTTTATCAAAAAGTTTCTATTTGGGAAGTATATCAGTATCTCATTATGGAAATGTTCATTATAGCTGATAGTTGCAGAAAAAGTGTTGTTCAAACTTCTTAGGGAGAGGCGGAATGCCTCCTAACCTGTAGATATTTGTCTGAGGAAGTAGCGAAAAGAATTCAGCAAGATCAGGGGAAACTGGAATTGTTTCGTGTGGAGAATAGCAGGCTGGGGGAAAAGTGTATAATGACGGCTCTTTTCAAGAGCCCTAAGAGCTTTCATATGAAAGAAGCACTTAATTTATTGTGTGTAAGTAGAAAAGGCAGAATTAGGGCAACATGATAGAAGGTTCAAGGAAGTAGATTTAAATTCACTAAGGAATTTTTTTTTTCAAAATTAGAACTGATAAAAATGGAAAGTGCACACTTGAAAAATACTCATCTTGTATCATTTGATGTATGTGGGCAGAGGCTGGATAAATCAGAAAAGCTAGACTAGAAGATATGGCATGGGTGGGCAGTGGACTGGATTACTCAAGGGTCCTCTGACTTCTGATCATGTTAGCAGGTTGTCATGGTAACAGCAACATTGCACAAGCATTGTTCATAGGATACAATCATAAAACAATTTATTTGGTCTTCCATCGTTCCTTTACATCTGCTCACTGGGGCAAGTTTTGCCACTGACCCTGAAATGAAAATTTGGGCAGGCTTCTTTATTCACTTTTAGGAAATACAAAGGTGTACAGTAATTTTAAGTTGCAGAAAACATTCCCAATTCCCTAATTACAATGTTCTCTTCCATGTTATAATATTAACCCCAAATGTGATATAAGATTGAGGCTTTCTTTCTTTTCTCCTATTTTTGGGCCTCTTCCAAATGGGATGCCTGCTACAGGGGAAAGGTGTCAGATGCTTTCTTTTAGCTCACCATTCTACCTCTCCTTACCCATCTTATGGTTCCATATTTTGACTTTAGAGTGAAAACTGGAAGGGTAATGAGGTACAGTGAGCTGCAACATAGTTATTAGACTGGTACAGTTGTGGCAATCTAGTTTTGATACTTTTTAGATTACATGTATACCACAGGCACAATCTTTATCTTGTAAGAATTAGCATCTGTATTTTTTTTTCAAAGATTTTTATTGGGGAATTGGGATGGGAACAGTGCTGGGGAATTGGGGGGAGGGGAGCAGACAAGTTGCTGTCGTCTTGTTCCTCAGTCTAGTTGTGGAGGACGTTGCTTCACTGGCCCGAGTTGGCACCATCATTGCGCTCTTCCCAGGCGAGGCACAAAAGTCGCCGGCTTCTGGGCGGCCACTCACTGCAGCTGCTGGCCGCTCATGCTGGCTGCTGGCTACACACGGTAGCCCGTGGCAACCCACTGCAGCAGGGGCTGCAGCCTACGCCGTCGCCAGCAACTCACAGCAACCCAGCTCCAGGTTGAGCTGTTGTTCAGCATCTTAGCTGTGGAGGGCAGTGTCACTGGCCCTCATATGTGGGATCTGAACCAGGGCCCTCTGGCGTCCCAAGCCAGGTCTTAACCATCGCACCACTCGGCCGGCCCTGTATTGCCTTTTTGAGTGTGATAAAAATCGTCTTTGCTTCTTGCTTCCTCCTCCCTCGTCCCCTTAGGATCTGGGGATACCTTTAACATCCCTCTGTTGACATCTGTTTATCATTTATGTGCCCTGTGGATAGTTTACGACAAACCCATCACCAGCTTTCTTTCTGCTATGTAGATAGGCCATGCCTACCCCTCAGGAAACACTCATGGACCCTTTGTTTCAACAAATTCTGGGAGTGTAGTTACTTCTAAGTCATAATCTTCTAGTCTTCTATCACTGGCTTATTAGGCCAGCCTCCTCATTAATAGTTCATTGGTCTGCAAAACTGTTGGAGACATGTATTAAACTCCACCCAAGTTGTAAATCAATACCTCCCACTCACTGGGGGTCAGTGGAGACCAGAATACCACTCTCTCCAAAAAGAGCATCACATATAATTCTGTAATTTTCACTCTTGGCCTTTTTACGTATCTATAATAGAGGTAAGAGTCTCTTACACCAAAAATCTCATATATATTTTTCACACACCTATTTTTGAAGTCTTACAGGAAACTTTGTTATAAATGCCTTTGGTATTTTGTATGTTGTCATAGGGTGATAGCCAAAACTTCAGTTTTAATACTGTGTGGAGAATACTTGTGGCAAAGTGGAGCTAACAACTGAAAGAAGACGCTTAGGCAGTACCTACCAATAAAAGAAATAACAGATCCCTTAACATTACTATAGATAAGTGACTTTCAAATGAATGGCTGGAACAATATGGACAGTTAATATATTCCCCCCGTAATAGTAAACTTTCCAACTTCCTAATATTTTTCTGATTTGGGCCCCGAAGTTGTCTCAAACTCAACCTGTTCAAAGAGTGATCTCATTTAATCTTATCTCCAACAAATATGTTCTGGTTTCCTGGAATCTCAATTTTGGTTAATAGCATCACCAACTAATCTATTTGCAAAGCAAGAACATTGAATGTGATGGCTTTAAATACTGCAGAAATGGGAGGCCATGGGACAAAACTCCTAATCTTCTAGGATGTAGTCCTGTGGAGGCATTGGTGGCAATTCCCTTTGAGTCAATCCTAGACTGAGGACATAAAACTGTGTTGCTACATTGTCTAGTTTCTAGTTGCCAGGTAACCACTTGTTACATGATAATCAGCACTGTCTGTTTTACAGACCTCAGTCAGTTGCCAGTAGGGGGCAAAATGATCTCCTTTATACGTGTTATTGAAATTATCTCAACATTTCTTCCAAACATATGACATGCAAAAATACATGTGTGTAGATTGTGCTGGAGTGGGGTACACCAAAAAAATTCTACCCAGTTACATACACATATTCCATTTGATGGAAGATGAAGCAGGAGAAGAACATTATTTTCATTTTTATGAAGCCATGTGGAAGGTCAGTGGATTAATAAATGCAATCTGAATTATTCATCAGTCTGTATGTCATTCAGATCTTTAAAATCAATGCTGATATAGTAGAAATGCATCAACTCTCTCCAAACCAATATAATTTTCTTTTTTTCCCTTTCATTTTTAGCCATTAACCTTTATTTGGGATTTTGGAATCTGGATAAATCTCCATACATTGCCCCCAACAACCATCACACACGTTAAAAATGTATGAGCCTGAGTGCAGAGTGTTTGTGAAGGGACATTTCTCAGTGTATAACCTCCTAGAAGTATCCCCATTTCCGATTCCCTTTAGTTAACTTAGGCAGAGACTAGCACATGAATTTTCAATATTAACAAAGAGTATCTGTGAATTCTATTAGGCAGGGATGAGGAGGATTCTGTGTATACTTTTAGCAAACAAATTATTTGCTGTCCTTTTTTTTTAATACAAATCTACATGGATAAAATGAAATTCATTCTAAAGGGTGATTTGTTCATTTCTTTGCATTTACGCTGACTTTTGCCTCTGCCTTCACCCCTATAAACACGTTTCTCTGTGTTTTCCTTTAGACTTTTTGAAATTGCCCTTAATAAATGCTTAGTACTTGCTAAGCAATCCTCTCTCCTTGTGTTGCATTAAAACATGCCAAATTAAAAGAATATTCATGGCATTGGAAAGATTAATTCCTGAGCTACTGAAGTGGTATTTTTCATGTTGACTCATTTTTTTTTGAAAGCTTACTTTTAGGAACAGCTGTAAAAGAAAGACTTCTAATTTAACGTGTTACTGAGACTGTAAATAGAAGGGGGGGGGGAAATCCCTTAATGCTCAAACACTCAAGACTGTATGCTGTGGATTCAGATTAACAATAATTCCTGATATTAATAAGGATAACCAACATTTATTGAGTATATACTATATGCTGGGTAGTGTTTCAAGTATTTTACATCTATTGTACTTAATTTGCACAACAAACAATGAGATAAGCTCTGATTATAACAGCTCTCCTACGTAAGAGGCGTCTGAGGCACAGAGAGGTTAAGCAGCTTGCCCAAGTTCACACAGCTCTTAAGTGGAGGAGCCAGACCTAACCCAACCTGTCAGGCTGCAGAGCTTTCACTAAAAGCTGCTGCCTCTTGATACCTGGGCCAGACAGTGCCCTGTGAGTCATACAATGAGAGGGAGTCTTTTCCTTTCCAATTAAACAATTTTAATGTCTGTTTGGGGGTATTGTTCAGCATGGAAATTGGAATGCTTTCCATTATGCTGCATTCTCTGTATCTGAGGATGAGTAATGTGCATATGAATGGCACTGTTTTGTGCAACCTTCAGAAATTCAAGATCTATATTCACTGGGGGGTGGCACCTAAGAATTTATATTGTTAAGTTCCCAGGATATTCTGATGCAGTCACTCTTCAGATAAGCTTGTGGACAACTACTTGAAATCAAATCGCTGAAAGAATATGCCCCTATCAACACAATCACAGAAAAGATGTTGGCAAGGGACCAAACGGCACAGATGGGTGTAGGTGGTAATTAGTTCAACTAGAGCTACCCTCTAAAACATTTCATCACACTGTTGGTTCCAAAGCCACGTGTCTTGTCCCTGGAGGGTAAAAGCGTTGACTGCTAATTTTCTAGTTAACTCAGCTCAGCCACAGGATGGTGTTCTGTTCACAATGGACACTCAGTAAATAACACAACGATAAGAAGCAGCACAAACTTAGCACTCACCACACGTGTGCGAGGCGGTGGTCTAAGTGCTCTACGTACATTAACTCTTAATCCTCTCATTCTTCCTGTGAGATTCCTTTTTCATGCCCACTTTTCTCATCAGGAAACTGAAAACAGATGTTAAGAGCAAGTAGTACTAAGTAGCGGAACTGGGATAAGAAGGCCTATGAGCTTCAAGAAAATGTCTCAAGTGATAGCATGAAGCAAATCACTGCTCATCTCTCCTCTACCAATCCGAAGACAAAGGTGAAGATGCAGATTGTATAGTATTATTAGTTTTAAGGCATGTCTACGTAAGTTTAAGGTCATTTCTTGCCTGATATGCTTCATCTCCCCCCCGACCCCTCACCTTCCCTCTCTCCATCCTTTTTCTCCATCCCCCTCTTCTCTTTTTCCTTCTTTCTTCCCTCTCTTCTTCCTCTGCTGTAATTAAAACTGCTTATGGAAGCCCACATTTCGTAAAATAGAAAGGGAAAGTAACTCTTATCCAAACACTTTAATAAATATATTTGTAAGTATTATTTAACCTAAACATGACTTAAGTTAAAATTCGTGTATTGTTCTCGGGACAAATGTCCATTTATCTGAGCAGAGCCATCAGGTTTGCTTGGTGAATGAGAAGGAGGTGGATTTTCTGTATGTGGCTACCTGTGTACCTCCCTGGGAATATTCAAGATTGGAGAAAGTGTTAGGGCTTGGTAAATATTTCAGCTTGCCTGAAGGCTGTTTTAGGCGATTGCCTCTTGTTTTTTTTTAATAACATAAAGGAAATAGTGACTGGCAGGTAAAAATTTTTCCACTGATTTAGAGAGAAAGATGAAACTATCCTCTTGAGCTTCTAATCACCTGGGATTTCTAAAGCAACCGAGGGATCAAATTGTGGAGCAGTACTGGCAGAGTTGTACACTGAGATCACTCCAAGTGTGGGACTTCCACGTTCCTGCAGGACCAGCCATGCCTCTTATCTCTGTATCATTCATGCTGAAGACAGTGGCTGATATACTATGGGTAACCAAGGAGAGATGCTTTCACTGGAAATACATGAGTTTATCTACCCAATGTACCAAGCAATAATACAGGCGGAGCATTCCCAGCTATTCCCTAAAAGTCTTCATTTCAACCCTCATTTCTCACACAGGCCAGTGTTTCTTAAACTTCAGGAGTATACGTGTCTCCTTTTAGGAAAAAAAGAAAACACCAAGTATTTATTTTAAATTGTTTTTATCACATTACATAATGCTAGGCATAAACTCCTTGTTCTTATCATTTGTAATGAAACCTCAAATCAAAATAAATTTAGAAATTAAATACAAACAGCAAAACAGTATCATTTAACATTTATTTAGTGTCTCAGATCTTTTTTTGCTTCTGCCGAAACCAAGGTGCCAAAGTTAAATTTATTACCCAAAATGTACTACCGAGTTCCTTGGTTTATTTATTGTCCACTTAATTCAGTTGACTCTAAATGTAACAGCAATCATTTATATCAGCGTCATTATCATAATGATTATTTAGGTACTTTTCATTTTTAACAATGGTATTTTTATCCAATCATCGAAGGACACTTTGTTTCCATGTCTTGGCCACCATGAATATGTTGCAATGAACATAGGGGGTGCATGTATCTTTACAGATAAATGTTTTCAAATTTTTCGGGTAGATACCCAGAAAAGGGATTGATGGGTCATATGGTAATTCTATCCTTAATGTTTGAGGAACCTCCACACTGCCTTCCATAGCGGCTGCACAGATCTGCATTCCCACCAACAGTGTATGAGGGTTCCTTTTTCTCCACAGCCTCCCCAACACTTGGTATTACTTGTCTTGTTGATGATAGCCATTCTAACAGGTGTGAGGTGGTATCTCATTGTGATTTTGATTGGTATTCTACTAATAGCTAGTGAAGTTGAGCGTCTTTTCATGTATCTGTTGGTCATTTGCACGTCTTCTTGGGAGAAGTATCTGTTCAGGTCCTCTAGGGGGGAGGTAAAAAGGATAAAGGATGTCAAATACAGTGATGGAAGGAGATTGAGTTTGGTGATGAACACACCAGATACAGATGATGAATTATAGAATTGTACATATATAATTTTATTAACCAATGTCATTCCAATAAATGTAATAAAATTTTAAAAATGGTATATTAACCACTAAAATACTATTTTGATGGATCTATCAACATAATGGTATACCATAGAATTTACTACTATCAAAATATAATAAAAAGTTCTTTTATTGTGTATTTACTGATAACCTAATTGGTGCGTATGATAGGAATTGTAACATTTTATGCTACAGCACTACTGTGAGTTTATTATAGTTAACACTACTACGTGCTACGCGATCAATATTCTCATTTGAAAATTCATCATTTAAAAAAATCTGTCTTGATTCTTTTATTTGCCCTTGGCAATAGTGTATAGTTTCTCCCTATTGCATTATTCTCATGATATAAAATCTAAGTCTCATTTTATTAAATAACTTAAGAAACTAAAGCCTTATTCTATGACAAAAAAGTTTTCAATTCAGAATTACAGCAGCAAAAGAGAATTTTATCTTACTAAATGGTAAAAGAATATAAATATGGCTTTGTACCTAAGAACATTGCTGGTATTTTGACATTAGGAATATAAATGTAACAGGGTTCCAAGGCAGTAATTGGTCATAAGATTGTTCTTTGTATGCTCAAAAAACATTTTTTAGAAAGCTATTGGGTCGTTGGAAAAGTCATGATGCATGTTTGCAACAGATGGCGCTAGTTCATTTTTGGAAGTACTAGAGTCATTTGCATCTGTTACTGCTATGTCATTTGACAGCTGACAGTTCTAGTTTCATTCTAAAAAAAAATTGAGTGATTTGGTTGAGTTTTGGAGATTTTACAACAAGTTGAAGATGGAAGACCAAACTGTGCATATTTGCCATATTTTACTTCCATAAAGGAAGAACGCACATCAAGCTTGTGAAAAGTTGCATAAACTTGACGATGACAATGCTCTACAACAGCGGTTCTCAACCTGTGGGTCGCGAACCCTTTGGGGGTTGAACGACCCTTTCACAGGGGTCACCTAAGACCATCGGAAAACAAAAAGATATTTACATTACGATTCATAACAGTAGCAAAATGAGTTATAGAGTAGCAACAAAAATAATTTTATGGTTGGGGGTCACCACAACATGAGGAACTGTATTAAGGGGTCGCGGCATTAGGAAGGTTGAGAACTGCTGCTCTAGATCCATCCAAGTTGTCATAAATAGTAAGATTTCATTCTTTGGCAGAGTAATACTCCATTGTATAAATGTACCACAATTTATCTAATTGTCCACTGATGGGCTTTTTGGTAGTTTCCATATCTTGGCTATTGTGAATAGCACTGCAGTAAACATAGGGGTGCATATATTTTTTCAAATTAAGTGTTTTGGATTTCTTGGGATAAATACCCAGAAATGGAATTGCTGGGTCATATGGTAGTTCTATTTTTAATTTTTTGAGGAAACGCCATACTGTTTTCCATAATGGCTGCACCAATCTGCAATCCCACCAGCAGTGCACGAGGGTTCCCTTTTCTCCACATCTGGGCCAACACTTGTTTGTTGATTTATTGATGATAGCCATTCTGACAGGTGTGAGGTGACAGCTCATTGTGGTTTTAATCATTTAGCGCATTATTGCCCTATTTAAAACTCTTCACTAACTCCATCTTACCTAAAACCTAAATTGCAAATTCTTCACATGACATACAATACCATGACTTGGCTCCTCCTATCTTTGAAATCTCATCTTCATTCATTCCCTTTTGAGGGACCTTCAGTGCCATGCTGCTTAAGTGCATCCTGCTTTTTCATAACTTCATTCCTTTGCACGCTCTGTTCTTTCTACATTACATGTCCTCCCCCTTCTCAAACCTCCCCTTCCTACTCCACCTCTCTGGAAAAGTTTCCCTTCGAAATCTGTTCTGGATTGGCTTTCTCAGGGAAGACTTTCCATACCCCCACCAGGCAGTTAGGCCATCCTGGGCTCCTATAGTAACTTGAACATGCTTTCCACATTGCATGTATCAGACTGTATTTTATTCCCATTTGTGTCTTCCTGCATACACAGGGGTTGGCCTGATGAACTAAAATTCAAATTGTTGAATCCTACTTTTCAGAGACAAAAACACCCTTTTCTAATACTCGGCATGATTTTTAAGGCCAGACGACTGTGAGAGCATGTTTTTCTTTACAGTGAGTAAGAGAAGCGCTGTGCTCGAGTACTAGATTCGAGAGAGCTGTGCAAGAAATGCTTGCTCTCCCTTATGATTGCTAAGGGCTAACTAAATTTCATGCTGAAATAATTTTATTAAAACGGCATCTGGTTTGAGGCAATTTTATAGTTTATGTTTCCCAGAGTAGATCTAGGGGTGGACATTAGAATGTGAGTGGGAGGTGAGTCAGGGAAATGAAAACATGAGACAGCGCAAGAGAAGAAAGCGGAGAAAGGGTTCATTATCAGTAGCTTACCAGGACGGGCAACTGGCACTTAACCCCGCCCACTGAGGAACTCTGGGAAGCAGCACAGAACGCAAGCATCCCTCCGGAGGATGGAGGTAGCGGTGTTCCCATACACCAACCCCATCATGGGCTGTGGGGTGGAAGAGGGTTAATTGCCCAGCACTCGCAGCCTGCTGTGTGCCTGCAGTGGGACTGAGAAGAGGCTCCAGCAGCCGGAGAAAGTGCTGAGGGAGAGAGAAGTAGTTGCTGACACCAGAAGTCAGGCCCAGTGTGACAGAAATGGCAAGGCCTAGGGAATGTGGGAAGGGCGGCAGTGGCAGCTGCTGTTCCAAGAAGAACAGTAAAAAAAGGAGGCAAGTGCCAGCACCTCGAGGTGGGCACCAGTGAACTAGAGAACATGGGCTGTGCGTGCCCAATATTTAGATATTGGCATTTGGTACTGGTTACAACCAAAACCAGAACAAAGTCACTTCTATCTTCTCAGCAGCAGCAGCAGCAGCACCAGGTGCTCAGAAGGCTTAAGTGTGGGACCACGCAGATTGCTCTGCTTACTAAAGCGGAGTGGAAGCGCCCAGGGAGAATCAGGGAAGGAGACAGAAGCCTGGCTTCCTGGGTACTGAGTGAAGGCTGAGAAGGAAACAAAATCACTGCCACCCCAGTTTCGCTCTCCACCCCAAGCAGAGTAGCTGTGTAGAAAAGGCAGGAGAAAAGAAATACATAATGGCGGATATTTACATAATTTTTTTAATGTGGCATGTGTATATGTAAATACAATAAACTCCCCCTCCATCGAGTCTTCAAAATCTTTAGTAAAACCTATGTTATTTAGCAATGCTTTGGTAGGAGTGGATTCTAGGGATGATCAGAATGTTGCCAAGTTCTCCATCTCTCAGGGGCAGAGGATGGTGGGGATTCAGATTACATCACCGTCCATAGCACTTTCTTATATAACAAAGTTCTAAAGCAAGTTACCTGCAGGCTAATTCAGTCCAGAATGTTGACTATACCCCACTCCCAGATTTATTTTTAAATTGGTACCAATGTTTTTCAGGAGAGATTTCACATTCAATTTCCAACTTCTCCGAAAAAAAACAAATCAGAAGTTATACACTGGGATAATCACCTAGTAACAAATAGTGCATATTGTTTAGACTGTCACAATCCCCTCGACTTTGTATTGCTCTCCAAACATCATATTTGCAGGGATTTTTTTTCTTTTCCGAGCAAAAATGTGTCTATCAAAAATGGAAAAAAGGGCAACTATCCAGAGTACCGCATGATTCTTGAAAAAAAGGGAATGCATACTTCTCTGATAATGAGGGACAATTCTATGTTTAAAAGAAAAAGTGTGCATTAAACATGAGGTTTTAGAGTTCTTGGGGGTGACTGACCTTTGTGCTCAGAAAAGGTGAGTCTGATGGTATTTTGGTTTTAAATATTACTATTTATCCAAATTACAAATTTAAAAGCCTGGTTTTCCTTAAGTTTCTCCATTCAGCTTACAAATTTAGCTCTATTTATAATCTAGTAAATTTTAGCAATTGCTTTTAAGGGAACGTAGAGGAATATTTAGCTCCATTTATAAACAGTTAATTAAAGCTCTTCAAACATTTTAAAATTAATTTATAAGTTTAATGTATTTGATTTCCTTTAAGTACTTCAATTGTCTGACTTAAAACCTTCCTGACTAATTAAATAAATCTCTTAAATCAAATACATTAAATTTATAAATAAACCAAATCAAGTTCTTTTAAAATATTCCAACACGGCAGATCAATTTAGTAATATTTCAACCTAAAACCACAAATCTAAATCAATTACTCAATTTATGCATTTTAAATTGGAATTATGAGGCTAATCTGTTATTCTACCAGACAAAATTCTCTTTAAGCATTAAAAAACTTTAAAAACCGAACAACCAGATTCTTTTTTAACACAAAAGCATCTTGTGTTACTTTTGACTCTCTTAGATATTTCAATATTTGATTTAGAAAGATAATTACTTTGGTTTTAAAAAGATAATTACTACTTTTCCAGCTAATGAACACCGCTGTTGATTCTGACAAGCACACTCCCTGGATTGTTGTTAGAAATTTCTGAACCCTATTTCTAGTCTACAAGGAATTTCAAACTAAAGTAGGTGGTCATATAACCAGCTTCCCAAGATTTTAAGTCACATCATTACTAAATTTCAAATCATCTTAGAGTCTTTAACTGCCACTCAGGTGGATATATACCACTTCAACTGGATATGTACTTCCTTGGAACTTAAGACAAATATTCCCCTTTTTAAATCTAAAAACCTGTGTCCTAATGGCAGAATACTCATTCATTTCGGATATTTCCTACCTCTGCCCCATTACTCTTATGGACATGAAAATGATACCCATATGGTTCTGGACATTTCAGGTGCACTTCTATTTGGCCACAATGTCCAAGACAGTTCTACTGACAGCATTATGTGGAAAGACTACACTAGGTCCCTTACTCATCTGTTACTGGTAGCAATTTGCTTTGGCCAACTGTGAGACACATCATACTATGAAACTGGATAGTCAAAAGGCTGTTAACAATAGATCTCAGGCAAGCTGTAAAAGCACTCAAGTTAAAATGATGGAGGCAGGGACGTGTTGTTTATTCTGAACTTTTTAGGAGACGCCAATGCTTCAGAGAATCTAACAAAAGTTATAGACCCTCTGCACAAACACACAAACCCTTTAGTTTGTAATTTCCAGGATTTCACGTTTCCATTGATATATTCACCAGTACATGACAAGTTAAAAACAAAGACAAACATAAAACCCTTGGACTAGATGGCTCTTTAAAGTCCTTTCCCAACATGGTCTCAGAAACATAATCTATCAAAGTGACTTATTACAGAGGAGATATCAGAAATTTGGATCAGAGGGTCGGTTTTCAAAATGAATTATCCAAAGAGCTCATCAGAATCAAAGAACAGAATTCAATGGAGATTGGATAGAGTAAATTTCTTTCTTATGAAAGAAAATTTTATAGTCCTAATTTTCATTAATTATGTATGTCAGAAGTATAGTGAAAAGATTAAACTACAAGATTAAAAAATTTAAAAAAAATTTAATTACAGTCTACATCAGTATTATATTAGTTTCAGGTGTTCTAGGAAGTGATAACCCTGATAAATCTAGTACCCATATGACATCACACATTGTTATTACAATATTACCGACTATATTCCCTATGCTGGACTTTATATCCCCGTTTTTATAACTGGCAATTTGTACTTCTTAATCTCTCCACCTTTTTCACCCATTCCCCCAAACCCCCTCCCATCTAGCAACCAGCAGTTTGTTCTCTATCTATGAGTTGTTTCTGTTTTGTTTGTTCGTTTATTTTGGTTTTTAGATCCCACATATAGGTGAAATCATATGGTATTTGTCTTTCTCAGTCTGAATTATTTCACAGCATAATACCCTCTAGGTTCATCCATGTTGTTGCAAATGGTAGGATTTCGTGTGTGTTTTTATGCCTGACATTCCATTGCACCGAGAGAGCCACAAAAGATGTATACATATGACTTGTATTCACCTTTTGTTATCAGTATATATTGAGTATTAGTTTTAGTAGTTTTTTCCTTTCTTAAAATACGTATACATTTTTTTGGCACCCTCTGTATATCTGTACCACCTCTTCTTTATCCAGTTGTCCAGTGATGGACACTTAGGTTGCTTCCATATCTTGGCTATTATAAATAATGCTGCAATGAACATAGAGGTGAATATATCTTTTCGATTTAGTGTTCTGGATTTCTTCAGATAAATACCCAGCAGTGGAATTGCTGGGTCATAAGGTAGTCCTATTTTTAATTTTTTGAAGAACCTTCATACTGATTTCCATAGTGGCTGCAGCAATTTGCAATCCCACCAACAGTGCACAAAAGTTCTCTTTTCTCCACGTCCTTGCCAACACTTGTTTAATGATGGCCATTCTGACAGGTGTGAAGATGGTATCTCACTGCAGTTTTAATTTGCTTTTCTCTTATTTTTAGTGATATTGAGTATCTTTTCATGTCTATTGGCCAAGTGTATGTCCTCTTTTAAGAAATTCCATCTATTCAGGCCTTTGCCCATTTTTTTAATGGGATTGTCTTTTTGATTTTAAGTTGTACAAGTTTCTTGTATATTTTAGATATCAACCCTTATTGGATGTATCAATGACAAATACCTTCTTCCATTCAATAGATTGTCTTTTTGTTTGGTTGATGGTTTCCTTTGCTGTGCAAATATTTTTAGTTCGATGTGGTCCCATTTGTTTATTTTTCCTTTTGTTTCCCTTGCCTGAAGAGATATATCGAATAGTTGTATAGATAGATAGATAGATAGATAGATAGATAGACAGACATATATATATATATGTATATATATATATATCTATATATATATATCTGATGTCAAACAGTTTATGCCTATGTTTTCTTCTAGGAGTTTTATGGTTTGGGGTCTTACACTTAAGTCTTTAATCCATTTTTAGTTTATTCTTGTATATGGTGTAGGAAGGTGGTCCATTTTCATTTTTTTACATGTATCTGTCCAGTTTTCCCAGCACCACTTCCTGAATAGACTATCTTTATCCCATTGTATAGTCTTCCTTCCTTTGTCATAGATTAAATGCCCATATAGGTGTGGTTTTATTTCTGGGCTCTCTATTCTGTTCAATTGATCTATGTGTCTGTTTTTATGCCAGTGCCATGCTGTTTTGATTTCTATTGCCTTGTAGTATAATTTGATATCAGGTAGCGTGATACCTCCAAATTTATTCTTCTTTCTCAAGATTGCTGTGGCTATTCAGGGTCTTTTCTGTTTCCATGTAAGTTTTGGGATTATTTGTTCTAGTTCTATGAAAAATGCCATTGATATTTTAATAGGACTGTGCTGAATCTGTAGATTTCTTTGGGTAGTATGGACATTTTAACGATGTGAATTCTTCCTATCCATGAGCACAGTATATATCCTTCCATTTATTCGTGTCCTCTTCAATTTCTTTCTTCAATGTCTTACAGTTTCCCAAGTACTGAAGGACTTTTATACAATGGAAGGTAATAAGCTTGTTCTCCATCTTTCCTATAATTTCAAAATATAGTATGTTTTCCTGTGGTTGTGTTTTTGCTTGGGTGGTTCTTTCTGAGGGGCAGAGGTAGTTACTAAAGAGAAAATAGAAACAACTTCTCTGGAAGGCAGAGCCTCCAGTGTGCCTCATTTGTCTGGGATAACAAAGGATCATTCATCAGCAAGAGGAGGAAACATATGTTGTGTACATGAATGAAAGACATTTTAATGTTACTTCCAAACACATCTTTTGACATATATCTTAGAAGATCATATAGTCTTCCATGAGCTTCAGCAGTTGTTTCATCCATACACATTATACCATAATATTTACTGAACAGAAATAATTCTACAGCATATATTGTATTTTTAGAGTCTACATTTTATCTAGTAATGTCAATTCTATTGAGTTAAAATTCAGCATTAACAGCACAAGTTTAAAGGAAGATTTATAGAGCTACTTTAGTCTCTCTTTGTGTCCTCTATGTGCTAAAAGTTAAAAGCAAACTTCTAACATGGCTTTACCTTCTGGAGTATTTTTAGAGGTGTGGTGGGGTTTTGAAACTATTTTATCTATAACCCCCAGAGCCAGGGCTCTTTCACTGAACACATTTAAGGCTTGGTTTTAAGCTCCCACGCTTTTAGAGTTAACACAAAAAAACAAAGCTCTGATGCATGAGACCATCAACAAAAGCAACATGCTTTCTTTAAAGTTTCAGTTCGATAAATATTTGCCTTAAGAAAAAGGTCTTTGCTTTTTGAGACTTTTTCACGCAAACACTCTCATTTTATCATGTTTATTGTTGTTAATAGGAAAAATTGCCAAGGTGCCTATCAAATGATGGGGTTGTAGTGACTTGAAAGGCAGGAGCCTTGAACTCTGCAACCTTGGGCAGATCCTTAAACCACTTTGGCAGAGGTAGCAAGAGTAAAATGTAAACTAGAAAGACAGCAAGCATGGAGGGAGTAAACGTCTTCAGAATTTAGACAGTTACCATCTGGCTTCCAAAGGTTCATGCCTCCTCTAAAGGCATTCAAATTTGAATATTTTAAAAACGCAATAAAAAAGATGCCCATGAGGTAGATTAAACCCATGGAGGCAGAGCCTGGGGTGTTTTGGTCCCTTCCTATAGGAACATTCCTGATCAGTGAAGAAGCTTATCTCCAGGCATCTTCTTACAGGAAAAGTGGCTTAGAAGTTAAGAACAACTTCTATCAGGTTCCAGAGTACTGGTGTAGACAAACCCGACAATATTTTAAGTAAATGTTTCCATTTTGCCCACACTTCCATCAGGGCCAAGTCCCTTCATTCAACACTGCCTCGTTTTCACATAACATTCCAATGAGCAATTTGAAAAAAAAATGCTTCATGTTTATTTTAAAGTAAAACATACCATATTATATTAGAACCTAAAATTAGGATATGCAAAAACATAAAATGAAAGTAAAAGGATAAGATATACCAGAAGATGTATTTTAATCCAATCCTATGTAAAATTCCGAAATGATGCTAACTCAGCAATCACTAAAAAATACATTTATTCATCTAGGCACTCAGCTGATTATGCATTTATTCAGTCATTATAGACTGAGCTCCTGTTCTGTGAGAGGCACTGAGGGTAAAAAGATGAAAGAAACAGGCACTTTTATAAGAAGACGCTGCCTGGAATCTGGCAGAAACAAGACATTGATCATAAGGTAGTGTATTAGAGGATTACAGATGATGTTCTGGGAGCTCTAAAAGCTTCTTGAATTTTATAGGATAAGCAGAAGTTAGTTGGGTAAAAAGGAGAACAGCATTTTAAAGTTAACAAAACACATATTCATACGTAAAAGTTTTCCGAGTCTATTATACCCATGTAAGGCTCAGATCTGATCTGAGTATAGCCAATCAAATGATCTCTCTGAAGCTCATGGGATTTTTCCTAACACAGGCCCCAGTGATTTCTCTGATGATACATACAGTGCAAATTCTATGGCATCCCAAGGAAATGCAGCTAGGAGAAGATAATTAAAATCCAATTTCTCAAGTCGGGTCCAAGATGGGAGCGTAGGTTGAGGCTGAGTTCACTCCCTCCCGAGAACACACCCAATGTACACCTATATTTAGAGCAATTCCTCCTGAGAGACAGCTGTGAGCTATGCGTTTTACAGTTTCTACACAACAAGCAAAAGAGTGAGACCACACAGAGAAGGTGGGGGAACTGTGAGAGCTCTCTGGGAGCTGGGAACACCCCAGGATCAGAGGAACAGGTGAGCGCCATTGTTTACGATTCCCCTGCAGATGGATAGCAGGTGGGGGCTTCATCCAGGTTCTATGGCCGACCTGTAGGGTGCTGTAGAGCATCCCAGCCACGCCACCCCCTCTAGCTAGATCTAGCAGGAATAGGAGGGTGCTATAGCACGCATACCAGGAGCCCCTCCACCCGCAGATTGATCCAGCAGGTATGGCAGGGTGCTGCTGGGCTGAGTATGCAGGGCTCCCCTTCCCTGGACAGACTGCGAAGCTTGCAAAATGCTGCAGTACCTGCCTGCAGGGCTCCCCTGTCCAGAGAAAGTGAGGAGATAGTGGGGCTGCCTGAAGAAAGTGCAGAACTAGCAAAACTTTGCGGTACCTACATGAAGGGCTAACCCTTCTAGAATAAGTGGGATGCTGCTGTGTGCTCAGGCAAGGCTGCCCAACTCTGAAAAGGGTGGTGTTAGGAGGGCATTGAGACTCAGGCACCAAGGGTGGCCCAAACCCTACCCTGAGGACAGACAATTAAAGCGCCCAGGCAGGCTGAGCTTGTGAGATGCTGCACTGCCCCAGAGAGGGTGCAGAATAGAGAATTATGTCTTTACTGGCAGACAAGGCTGCACCAACCCAGAAAGTGGGTGGAGCTCGTTGAGATGCAAGCACACAAGCAGCCTTACTCACACCCTACTCTGACAACAGACAGTTAAAGCAACAAGGCATGACAGGAGCAGCCCCACCTACACCAGGCAGCCACACTTGGATTAGAAGGGCAAGAAAGCATGCACACATCAGGTTACCCAACCTGGGACCCACTCCTTCTGGCCAGGTGACACACCACATGCGCCAGTTACTATTACAACAAGCCGGTCAAAGCTATTCTACAGTCTACACAGAGACCACCTTTTTCAAGACTGAGAGAGATAGCTATTCAATCGAACTTATAGGGACCAACACTGCAAGTCAAAATGAGGAGACAGAAAAATACGTCCCAAATGAAGGAACACGAAAAAAAAAAAACTGCAGAGAAAAACTCTCATGAAATGGAGCTAATTTGCCTAATAAAGAATTCAAAGAATTGGTCATAAGGATGCTAAACAAACTTGAGAGAAGAACAGAGAAACTCAGAAAACACTTGAACAAAGAGATAGAAAATGTAATAAAGAGCCAATCAGAGGGGAAGAAAACAGTAACCAAAGTGAAGATTAGAAGGAATAGACAGCAGATTAGTTAATATAGAAGAATGAATTACAGACCTAGAAGACAGAATAGTGGAAATCACCCAATCAGAACAGCAAAATGAAAAAAGAATTTTAAAAAATGAGGATCGTATAAGAGATCTCTGAGATAACATCAAGTGCCTTAACCTTTGCATTATAGTGATTCCAGAGGAGAAGAAAGGATCATAAAGGATATTTGAAGAAATAATGGGGATAAAAACAGACATCCAGGTCCAGAAAGCACAGAGAGTTCCAAGCAGGATGAACTCCAAGACACCCACACCAAGGCATATTATAATTCAAAACGGCAAGAGTTAAGGACAAAGAGACAATCTTAAAGGCGGCAAGAATGAAACAAGTCACATAGAAGGGAAATCCTATAAGGCTATCTGTTGATTTCTCAGAAGCAACTTTATAGGCCAGAAGGGAGTGACAGAAAATATTTAAACTGCTGGAAGAAAGGAATCTATGACCTAGAATTCTGTATCGGGCAAGGTTATCATTCAGAATTGAAGGCAAGATAAAGAGCTTCCTAGACAAGCAAAAAACTAAAGGAGTTCACAATTACTAAGCCGGTCTTACAAGAAATGTTAAAGAGTCTTCTTTTATGCAGAAAAGGCCATAACCAGATATAAGAAACCTGCAGGGAAGAAAAAAAGAAGTCACTGCTAAAGGCAAATATATAATAATCACAGTGAATCAACTCCTTATAAAATTAATATGAAGGGTAAGAAACAACAGTAGCAAAATTAGCTAGAACTATAATAAATAATCAGAGAATATACAAAACAGGTATAAAACATGATGGCAAAAATAAACAGTTGAAGATGGAGTAAAAATGTACTGCTTTTCAATGCGATTGAACTTAAATGCCTATGCACTTAAAATAGACTGCTACAGATATAGATGGCTATATATGGATCTCATGGTAACCATAAATCAAAACCATACAAAAATATACAAAAAAATGAAAATAATTCAATCAAAATCCTAAAGAAAACCAACAAATCCAAAAGGACGAGGTCAAGAACAGAAGAAAGGAATAGAGAATAACAAAAACAACCAAAAATCAATTAACAAAATGGCAAAAAGCACATACCTATCAATAACTACTGTAAATATAAATGAATTAAATGCTCTAATCAAAAGACATAGGGTGACAGAATGGATAAAAGAAAAACAAGACCCATCTATATGCTGCTTGCAAGAGACTCACTTTAGATCGAAAGACATGCTCAGGCTGAAAGTAAAAGGATGGAAAGAGATATTCCATGCAAACAAAAATGAAAAGAAAGCTGGGGTAGCCATACTCACATCAGACAAAATAGACTTTAAAACAAATAATTTAAAAAGAGACAAAGAACAACATTACATAATTTTAACAGGGTCGATCCAAGAGGAGGATATAACAATTGTAAATATCTATGTATCCAACATAGGAGCATTCAAGTATATAAAACAAATTTTAATGGACATAAAGGCAGAAATAACAGTAATACTATAATAGTTTAATACTGCACTTACCTCAATGGATAGACCATCCAGATGGAAAATTAAAAAGAAAATAATGGTCTAATATGCCACATTAGACCCATTTGACTTAATAGATATTTATAGAGCATTTCATCCAAAAACTGTAGATTACATGTTTTTCTTAACTGCACATGGAACATTTTCTATGATAGATAACATACTAGGCCACAAATCAAGCCTCAATAAATTCAACAAGATTGGAATTATATCCAGCATATTTTCTCACCACAGTGGCATGAAACTAGAAATCAACTACAAGAAGAAAACTGGAAAAAAAACAGAAATATGGAGATTAAACAACATGCTTCCAAATAATCAACAGATCAAACAGGAAATCAAAAACTACCTTGACACAAACAAAAATGAAAACAAAACCTTACAGAATTTATGGGATGCAGCAAAAGCAGTTATAAGGGGAAAGTTTATAGCTATAAACGCCTACCTCAAGAAGGTGGGAAAATTCCAAATAATCTAAATTTACACCTAAAGAAACTAGAAAAAGAGGAAGAAATAAACCCCAAAAATATGTAGAAGGAAGGAAATAATAAAGATCAGTGGAAATTAATGAAATAGAAAACAGAATAACAATAGAAAAGATCAATGAACCTAAGAGCTGTTTCTTTGAAACAATAAATAAAAGTGACAAGCCTCTAGCAACACTCATCAAGAAAAAAGAGAAAGAACACAAATAAAATCAGAAATGAAAGAGAACAGATTATAACTGATACCACAGAAATGCAAAGGATCATTAAAGAACACTATGGGGCCAGCCAGGTGGGCACAGTTGGTTAGAACTCGAGGTCTGAGCAACAGGGTTGCCAGTTTGATTCCCGCATGGGCCAGTGAGCTGCACCTGAGCTGAGCTGCCGCTGTGCTACCAACGGGCAGCTGGATGGCTCTGCTTGTGAGAGCATGTGCTCTTAACAACAAGGCTGCCAGTTCAACTCCTGTATAGAATGGTGGGTTTCACCCCCTCCACCCTCCGCAACTAAAATTGAAGGACAAAAATTTTACTTGGAGCTGATGGGTCCTGGAAAAACACAATGTTCCCCTTCCTCAATTCCCAAATAAAAATCTTAAAAAAAAAGAACACTATGAACAATTATATGCCAACAAATTGAACAATCTGGAAGAAATGGAAAAATTTCTAGCAACATACAACCTTCCAAGACTAAACCAGGAAGAAATAGGGAATCTGAACAGACCAATTACGAGCAACAAAACTGAAGCAGTAATAAAAAAACTCCCAACAAACAAAAGCCCAGGACCAGATAGTTTCACAGGTGAATTCCAGCACACATTTAAAGAAAAATTAGTATCTATTTTTTTCAAACTATTCCAAAAAGTTGAAGAGAAAGGAACATTTCTAAACTCATTCTACAACACCAGCATTATCCTGATAACAAAACCAAAGACACATACAAAAAATAATTATAGGCCAACATACCTGATGAACACAGATGCCAAAATTCCCAAAAAGAAAGAAAGAAAGAAATACTAGTAAACTGAATTCAACAATACATTAAAAGGATTATACACCGTGATCAAGTGGGATTTATACCAGGGATACAAGGGAGGTTCAACATCTGCAAAACAATTAATGTGATTCATCACATCAACAAAACCAAGGATAAAAATCGTATGATCATCTCAATAGATGCAGAAAAAGCATATGACAAAATTCAACATCCATTTTTGATAAAAACTCTCAACAAAGTGGGTATAGAAGGAACTTACATCAACTTGATAAAGGCTATATACAACATACCCACAGCTAACATGGAAAAAAGCTGAAATCTTTCCCTTTAAGATTAGGAAGAAGACAAGGATGTCCACTCTCACCACTGTTATTCCATAGAATATTGGAAGTCCCAGCCACAGCAATTAAGACAGGAAAAAGAAATAAAAGGCATCCAAATTGTAAAGGAAAAAGTAAACCTGTCACTGTTTGCTGATGACAAAATACTATATATATATAGAAAACCCTAAAAAAGATACCAAAAATTAATACAATTTATAGAAGAATTCAGTAGAGTAGTAGGATACAAAATTGATATTCAGAAATCTGTCATGTTTCTATACACTATTACAATCAGAAGGACAAATCTGGAACACAATGCCATTTATAACTGTATCAGAAAAGAATAAAATACCTAGGAATAACCAAAGGGGTGAAGGACTTATACTCTGAAAACTGTAAGACACTGAAGAAAGAAACTGAAGAGGACACAAATAAATGGAAGGATATACCGTGCTCATGGATTGAAGGATTAGCATCGTTAAAATATCCATACTACCCAAAGCAGTCTACAGATACAATACAATCCCTTTGAAAATACCAATGACATTCTTCTCAGAACTACAACAAATAATCCTAAAACTTATACGGAAACAGAAAAGGCCCCGAAGAGCCACGGCAATATTGAGAAAGAAAAATGAAGTTGGCAGTATCACACTACCTGATCAAACTATACCACAGGCCATAGTAATCAAAACACTATGGGACTGGCACAAAAAGAGATGCACAGATCCATGGAACAGAATAGAGAGCCCAGAAATAAACCCTTGCTTATATGGTTAACTAATCTACAGCAAAGGAGGGAAGAATATACAATGGAGAAAGGGCAGTCTCTTATTAAACAAGTGGTATTGGGAAAACTGGACCACTCTCTTACACCATATACAAACAAACAAACAAAAACTCAAAATGGATTAAAGACTTAAATGTAAGGCCTGAAACCATAAAACTCCTAGAAGACAATATAGGTAGTAAAATATTTGACATCAGTCTTAATACTATCTTTTCGGATATGTCTCCTTGAGCAAAGGAAACAAAAGCAACAATAAACTAATGGGAATTCCTGAAACTAAAAGGTTTTGCACAGCAAAGGACATGAACAAAACCAAATGACAACCTACTGAATGGGAGACTATATTTACAAATGATATATATCCAATGAGGGGTTTATATCCAAAATATATAAGGTACTCACATAACTCAATAACAAAAAAATAAACAATTCGATCAAAAAATGGGCAGAGGACACTTCTTCAAAGAAAATATACAGATGGCCAACATGTGAAAAGATGCTCAACATTACTAATCATCAGTGAAAATGCAAGTGAAAACCACAATAAGATACCATCTCATACCTGTCAGAATGGCTATCATCAATAAATCAACGAAAAACATGTGTTGGCGAAGATGTGGAGAAAATGGAACCTTTGTGCACTGCTGGTGGAACTGCATATTAGTGCAGGCATTATGGAAATCAGTACAAAGATTCCGAAAAAAAAAAATAGACGTATCTTTACAACCCAGCAATTCCACTTCTGGGTATTTATCAGAAAAAAACAAAATCACTAATTTGAAAAAAAAATATGCACCTCTACGTTCACTGAAGCATTATTTACAAGAACCAAGACATGGAAGCAACCTAGGCATACATCTATATCGTGAATGGATAAAGACATAATATGTATACAATACACAGGAGAATGGAGTATTACACAGCAATAAAAAAAGAACGAAATCTTTCCATTTGCGACAACATGGATGGACCTGGACAGTATTTGCTAAGTGAAATAATTCAGACACAGAAAGGCAAATACCGTATTGTTTCACTTATAGATGGAATCTTAAAAAAAGAAGTGAACAAACAAAAACGGACTGATGGCAAGAGGCCAGAAGCGAGGGGGATGGGGATAGGTATAAAGGTGAAGGTGAGTTATAGTCACTAATATTGTGACAAATTTGCACAGTGACAGATGACTACTAGAATTAGTGGGGTCATCACATTTTAAGGTATAAAACTGTCAACTATATTGTACACCTGAAACTAATACAACTAACAACATTTTATACACCAAAAAAAAAAAATTCAATCTCTCTTGTGCGGCACGCAGACACACTACCCCACAAATACCTTTACAAAGAAACACTCATATTCCTTTCAACCAATGAGCTACATTAAAAAATAAGGGCAACTATCTTGCAGAAACAGTTACAAATCCACTTAACAAGGAAGATTAATTCTTGGACTCTCTTCATATTCCAAGTGTGCCAGAGCAGCCGAATCTTTGTCTTTCTTTCTTGCTAAAGTCACTTTTGTTTCAGCTCATGGTACTTTTATCAGTACTAATTGGAACGTACTTCCTGCCAGGGTTTAGCGTTTCTAGATTTTTTTGTAGGTGCTGATTTAATGGTGCTGACATTAAGGTTTCTATCCACTGGCTTACATAAAAGACAACTAAAATGGGCTGCACAAGGAGAAGAGTGCTGAAAATCAAAGGGAGTGGGAGGGCAGAAAGAGGACTGTCAAGGCGCTCAGCCCACCGCACACACATCATAGCTGGTGCTGCTCTGGTTGTTAGCACTGCATGATGAAGGTCTACCGAGAGCGTCGTCCTGACGGGAAAAGCTCAGCTAGGAGAAGGCTTCAGTCTGTCTTCTTTGATCGCACAGACATTGACTCAAATCTTCCCCTCTCAGCAGAAATAGAGAAACAAGCCAGTCCCCAAATCAGCTCTTTTGAGCCTTTCTTATGGGCTCTGATCAGTCTATCCATGCTGGTGGAACCTGGGCATTTCTATAGAGAGCAGACTCACTGCACCTTGAGAAGAGAGCAAAGGCACAAGGTGATGACTAACCAAGAGTTTTAGTCTTTCTAAGTTCACCTTGAACCAGTTACTGCCTAAATTATGTAAGAAACAGGCAAGTGATTGAGGGGAGCAAGTGTGGGCACCACTAGGGAGTGGGGGGGGACTATGACAAGCCAGAGAATTGAGGCCCTCTCTATGGGGCAGCCACCATAGCCCAATGTTTGGTCCTAACAGCATGTAGGTCCAGTATGGCCAAATCTTGATATTTCAAGAGAAGTGGAAATGTAAGTTTCAATGTGAAACTCTCCAGTTTTGAAATGTTGGTGACAAATGTAAAACACATCCAGGTCACAGAAAACAGACCTGGTGCCAGAGGTAGCTGAGACACCAATGCTTTGTATAACCTGGTCAAAGTTTAAGGCAAGAGTATGGAGATCATCTCAGCTGCAGAAAGTATGACAAATTAGAGACCCTGCTGGAGATGAGGTCCCTGAATGATGCCACTCTAACCCCAAAGCACCTGGAGAAGCATACCAGCTGGCCTTTCATGTTTTCTATTCTCAAAGCAAACTTAATATTAGGTTCAAGATATCCATGGAAGAGAAATAAAAAGGGACCTAGTTTTGGTATCTTGGTTTTCTCTTACAGGTTTTATGGGACACGTGGCACTATCAAATTTCATGTGCATTCAATCTCAGTAACTCAGTCTTATTTATTGAAATGAATTTGCAGGTTTGGTTTTCTCTGATTCTCAAGATGACTTCCTTTCACAGATATTAGGACTGAATGATCTGAGTCTCCGGTTAGTTTTACAGACAAAATGAGGGGTTTTTAACCTGGCTTTCTTCAGCATTTCAGGGGCTGTAAGAACAATTTCAATACACAGGGACATCCCAGCTGAATTTCATGGTGGTCAAAAGCGTTCAGGGCTAGAAATCCTATTATAAACCTGAGAAGGCCTTGATAGCCACTGGGCCTGTTTCTGTGAAGTGGGCAGTGAATTGGTGAGGGATCAAAAGCGCCCTGCCCAGCACACGCAGGGGTGGCAGCCTTTGATTCTTAGAATCTCCAGCAAACAGAGCACAGCACAGGCCTGAGCAGCCTGAAGTCATGGATTCGAATGTTCATTCAGTAAATATTTAATGCCTACTGCTAGGTGTTATTCTAGGTGCTGGGGATCAGCAGCAAATTAAAGTTTCTGCCACTATTAAAAAAAATTCTAAATGAATCCACAAATAAATGTATATTATGATGTCAGACAGTGCTGAGTGCCATGTGAGAAAAAGAAGAGAAGTATAAATGAGTCCTGATAGGATAGAAGGCTGCTGTAGAAAGTTTTCTCTAAGGTAACAGAGAGCATTTCCAGGATACGGAAAGGAGCAAGAAACTCTGTCACACTCCTGCATTTTTATTATTTCTCAAATAGATTTCCTAGGGGCAGTTTTTCAAGAGACAAACATATACTCTTTTTAATGGGTAGTGAGAAAAATCTATTAATCCATATTTGGCCAAATGTAGCGAAAAAGCACAGTTTAAAACCCAGCCAACCTACTTAAAACTCATACTCTTAAGTGGACTTACAAGTCCATATGCCCCGGTTTCCTCACCTGTAAAATGGGGATAGTGTTAACCACGCACCTCAAAGGATTAAATGTGGATGACACATGACAGTGATGCTTGGGCTGTGGAGAGTGCTGAGCAGTCAGCACCGTCGTCAGCCATGATCTTCTCATCACGGGACCTGGCGCAGTGCCCACTTCCAAGCAGCTCCTCAGCTGAAATCAGTTCCTTGCCCCTGTTCATCTCCCTGGGAGTGAGGGCCCAGAGCAGGAGTGAATGTGCGCATCTGGGTTCGAAAGCAGTTCTTCTGCAGGAGTGTGTTATGCCTGATATATGTGGGGCCTGAGGGAAGCCAGAGCTCTTTTAGAACCAAAGTAAACAGAGTTCCGATTTAGCTTTCTTCTCTTCCTCCTTTCCTCATATATAGTTAAAAATATACACTAATGGGCCGGCCGAGTGGCGTGATGGTTAAGAGCTGGCTTGGGACGCCAGAGGGCCCCGGTTTGGATCCCACATATGAGGGCCAGTGACACTGCCCTCCACAGCTAAGATGCTGAACAACAGCTCAACCTGGAGCTGGGCTGCTGTGAGTCACTGGCGACGGCGTAGGCTGCAGCCCCTGCTGCAGTGGGTTGCCATGGGCTACCGTGTGTAGCCAGCAGCCAGCGTGAGCAGCCAGCAGCTACAGTGAGCGGCCGTCCAGAAGCCGGCGACTGATCTGCCTCGCCTGGGAAGAGCGCAATGATGGTGCCAACTTGGGCCAGTGAAGCAACGTCCTCCACAACTAGACTGAAGAACAAAAGGACAGCAACTTGTCTGTTTCCCTTCCCCAATTCCCCAGTGCTGTTCCCATCCCCCCAATTCCCCAGCACTGTTTCCATCCCAATTCCCCAATAAAAATCTTTTAAAAAAATACACACTAATAAAGAATTAGAAAGCAACTTTTAAAGGCACTTGTTGGACTGTATTATTTCTTAACAGAGAATTTTTCATGGTCAAATGACAACTTCCTGTTTCCATTAAAAAAACAAAACTAAGAAAAAATTAACAGTTGTATTAAACAGAGTCCCTCGAAATGGTATTGCTAGAATAGGACTTGACTTGGATTTATATGCGTTGATGTCTGCTGAAAAGTTGAAGAAAATTTTCCAGAGCATTCGTGAAATGAATAAAATGCTCGAAACGTATTTGATAAATAAATTCTAACACTAGTTGAGTACTGACTGCCAGATTTTTCAAAGGTTGTTAAAAATGGGTCCCTTTGCAATGCAGGTGAGAGAAAAGTAGAGAAATTGATTTCAAATTAAATTTTCAAATTTAATCCTACAGTGGCTTACCTACATTTGGCCAAATATGAATCTAATAGATTTTTCCCACTCACCATTAAAAAGAGTGTGTGTTCGTTTCTTAAAAAACTACCCCTAGGAAATCTATTTGAGAAATGATAAAAAAATAAAGAAACAACCATTAATTTATGAAGAATAATTTGTAGATGTGTTACACAGCATTATAGCCAGCATATTCGTAAATTTATTCCAAATCTGTCAAATTAAATGTATTAAATCAGAAGCTGCATAAATCATAATATATTACAAAAATTAATGATCATTTTAGACCTAACATATCTGTGGAGAAACTATGTCACATAATTTCCATGGACTGTCACAGACAGAAGGAAAACAAGAGTTTTCTTATTTGAAACAATGCGTGTTCATCATCAGTTTTCACTATCTCATACAGAAATTACAGGTCAAATAGCTATGCTTCACAATAAATACATTTTGAAAACCCTTTGCTGAGTTGTATTCAAACTTTTTACAATATTCATTATAACTTAATGTAAATCTAATCTTTTTGACCACATTTAATGATGCAGCATTGAACTCCTGACCCTGACACCTGATGTCACTTACCTTAATCTCTTTTTATTCACAGCACTTGTCTGACTTCTATATATACATGGATATATGCATATATTATGCATATTATTTATGGCCTATTTCCAAAGACTGTTAGGATCCACAAGGGTAGGGATCTTTAATTTGTTCAGTGATAGGACCCCAGCACTTAGAACAGTGCCTGGCACATAGTAAGCTTTCAATACATTGTGCTGTTTGAGTGAATTTAAATGTATTATGACAGCTCAATATTTAAAGCAACACAATGTTGGATTTTTTTTTTGGTAATATAAATTCTTATTCCCTTTAAAAAATGTACACTCATTTCCTAATTATGAGCCCATACTTTTCTTTGCCAGGTGCTTTCAAAGCAAGGATTAACTGCAGTTTATTTATCAAGAGGAAAAAAATAAAAGGTCCTTAAACTACCACGTGAGTACAGGAGAAAAAGGGTTATGACAATGAAACGCACATCCTCAGAACCAGTGATTGATTCCATATTTAGCAACTATAGGCCAACAACTTAAAAATGACAATGGACCAAACTACTTTCAGCCATTCCAACATAGCCTGGCCCAGAAATCAAATGCATGCCCTTGGGCCATTAATGTAACCAGCAGGCTTCCTGGAGACCACCCTTCATGTCAGAGTGGTCATTTGGCTACAGTCACAATTTCGTCTATTATTTCTGTTTACCTTCTTTTTCTCTTTAAATGCCAAGTGCAAAAACACTTAAGCCGAATACTCTAAAGTATAAATATAATCCCAAGTACCAAGTTCTCCTTCAAATGGCTAGCCAAACTTCTTGCCTCTCTCATTTTCAATCATCAAAGCATCGATTTTTTTTCATTTTCCTATAAAGAAATGTGTACTCAAGTCTCATATATTAAAAAAATGACCCTCGACTCCAAGCTCTATCATTTACCAGGGATCTATCCTCAGGCCTGTCATTTATATTCTTGGAGCCTCAGTCTCCTCATTTGTTAAACCGGGTCAATGCCATGCAGACCTGCCAAGGTTCAGAGGTGTCGAATACAGTCCTGAGCGTGGTTTCTGGCAGGTATGCTGTGGCACCATTCTGAATAAACGTAAAAAGGCACATGCCAGGGTGACCACACACGCAGTAGCATCGAAATGGAAAGCCCTTGAGAGTTTGTTCGTGTACCAGTCACTGTCCTAAGTGCATTGTAAGCATCGTTTCATTTGGTCCTGACCATAACCCACTGATGCGAATATCCCATGTTTTTAGATGAAAAAATTCAGATTTTAAAGGATTAAATAAGCTACTGAAGAAACAATGAGTAATGGGCAGAACTGAGATTCCAGGGCCCAACTTCTCCACCTCAAGGGCACTAGTCCAGCATCCTAGTCAGAGCATCTCTGGGCTACTGCTTCTCAGTCAGGCCTATCACATCCTAGTCATCGACCAGCCAGCCTATCTTTTGCGCCTGTAACACTCCTCCCACCGACCCTGTAATTACTGAATCTTCCATCCTGTACCAGTCAGGATCCTGGGAAACCACAGCAAATATCTTACCAGAGAGAATTTGATCTAAGGAATTAAATACATGTTGCAGAACTGAAACAGTGAACAGGAAACACTGAGGTAATGCAGAAATAAGGACCAAAGGAAGGAATTACCATCCCAAGGGAAGAACGGGCAGAGATGGGGTACTTAGGAGCTAGAAGCTTGGAGAAGGACCTCTTGTGGAGCTGGATGCAGACTTCTGAGGAGTGGGTGACACCCAGCTGGTACCGGGTGTGCCAAAACACACAAACGGAAGGTGGGAACTAATGACCCCCTGCCAGAGTGAAAGCAGGAACAGCAAATAGAGAGGAAAGAGCTACGCCTCTCCCCTCTTCAGCCTCCCTCTAGTGCCCCTATGGCAGAGACTACCTGGGAGCCAGCCTCAAGGGCTCCCAGTCCGAACACCAAGTCGAGTACAGGTGGGAGGAACTGTAGCCGGAGACAGAGCCTAAGAACAAAGTAGCACACATCCCATCAGATGCTCTGGTAAATGAAACAGACAGAGCAAGCTGCAGGAGCTCATCGCGGAGGATCCCGTGCCCTCACCTGACCGAAGCGTGACCCATAATAATGCCAACTGAAATGACTCTTCCCATGTGATCTGTCTGCCACTGAGCGGCTTCTCAAATGGAAGAAAATCAGTCTATGCTGAAGCCCAAAATGTGTAAATATTGTACCGAGAATTTTATCACATGCACCCTAACATTTAATCTTTTCAGAACAGTCAGTTCTGATATAACTTGACATACTCGTAGGCATTCTTAAAAATCACCATGGTATGCAAAACGACACTGTAAAAACCACAGGGCTCAAAGGAAAATTGGGACAAAGGGAACAACACTCATAAACATTGAGGAGCCTAATAAAAACTGTAGCCATTGACTCCATTCCCACACTCTACTCCACATCCCGTGACTACAGTAGAGTGTGGGAGTGGAGTCAATGGAATTGTAATAGATAAGTATGATATTGGGGGTGGGAGGGCAGTAGATTGGGGAGGGGGGTTGTTTCTGTATGAAGGGTGAAAAGGATAACTATTCCATTGTTCTGTACACCTGAAGCTAATAATAATTTTAAAAAATCTTAAAAAAAACTGTAGCATATGTTTATACATATTAAATGATTACGAAGTAAAAAAATACTACAACAAACACATACACTAGTTTTACCTTAAAAAAGACCCAGTGTTGGTTTGTGGAGGTGGGTGGGCATCAGACAGTCTGTAGCTTGTGAGTTATTATGAAGTGGTGGAAGGACGGTTATCTGAACTTGGAGGGACAGTTGTGATACCAGATGTGGGCAGGTGTGGCTCATGACCCGTACAGAGAACTGAGGCAGCTGGTAGATTTCTGAACATGGGTCTGAGTTTCGTGTACTCCTAGGGGCTGGGTACAGTTTTCTTCGTTCACCTAATGTTTCCTGCAGACAAAATTTCACAGAAGTAAATACAAAATCCATGTTATGATCAAGTTGCTCCCTAATATATTGATCATATTAGAACAAATTAATGGTTTCAAAATAACTACAGAACTCATGATATCCTATAGGCTAGGCTGTATTATCTCCTCTTTTACAGATAAGAAAACTGACTCAGATTAAACATCTTGCGTCAACTTCTTAGAAAAGGAAAAAGAAAAAGAAGGCACACTACCTTTCTTGAGCCGGCACTGTATTTTCTCATGTAAGGCTCATCATTCGACAGTATGAGGTCAAAGCGGTAGAACCTGATGGCAGCCAATGTACCTTTTCCAGGTGGGTGTATACGTGCCCCGAGATGGAAGGAATGGTTGGTGATCTCAATCATCTTTACGTCAAGGTTTAAAGCAGAGCTGCTGAGCAAAGGAACTCATGTCTCACCCACATTTTCTTATAAATGTACTTCCAGACCTGAGTCACAGTGATCCTCAAAAGATGTTTGATCATAGCTGAAACCAATGGAAATAAACGTCCCAATTGCCGAGGTCCAGAAATAACACGTGACATGACTTTCTAAGTTTCTGCTTCATATCCTGCCACAGTGATCTTTCTAAAATGCAGAAATCAACAGTCATTCTCAAGCTCAATACCTGTCAGTGGGTCCCCAGTGCTGCAAAAGGTCTGGTCCAAACTTCTTTAGCATGGAGGACAGGGTCTTCCTAGATAAGGTACCTGCTGACATATCCAGCTTTATCTCCAGCTAAGCCCTCACCTAAGGTCTGTGTTCCAGTCAGCTGAACCACGTATTTGCTTTTCCACACACTCTGGGTCACTTCAGAGTTTCCTAAACTTGTGCACACTAAGCCCTCAGCTGCATGCCCATCCTCTATGCCTGACTTCTGAACACCGACCCACCACTGCTCACAAGCTCCTTGGATGGGGTTCCTGCCCCATTATCTTCAGGCAGAAGGAATCACTCCTGGTGTTGGGCCCCCACTGAGCCCTATGCTAACTCCTCTCATAGCTCTTAGCCTTGCATATCTGTTTGATGTTTGACTTTTTTTTGTTTGTTTTTAACCACCAACTATCTGAGGTTATCGGTCCTGTCAGAAAAATCTCTGCATTCCTAGAACCTAACTCACTGCCTGGCAACTAAATGTGCCATAAATGTTTAGGAATAGATTAATAAAAGGCTATAATATCATGACAGGCACAGAGTAAAGGAGATCAACCTGAACCTTTTTCTTTCCTCCGTCTGAAATCTGAAAAGGACTCTCAGCTCCACTAAATACGTTTCTGTGTAGAGTAAAACCTACTAAATCAATAAAGGCAGGTGTTATGAGCTGAGTGACTGTGTAGCCCCCAAATTCCTATGTTGAAGCCCTAACTCCTACTATGATGGTATTTGGAGGTCGGGCTGTTGGGAGATGATTTGGTTTGGATGAGGTCATGAGAGCGCGTACTCATGACATCATGAGGGTGGTTCGTCATGCCGGAATCAGTGCCTTTATAAGGGAAGACACAGAACTCCCTTTCTCCACACACATCACTAAGGAAAGACCATGGGAGTGTATATAGAGAACGTGGCTGTCTGCAAACCCGGAAGCCGGTTCTCTCTAGGAGCCGAGTCTGCTGGCACTTTGATCTTGGACTTCTAGCCTTCAGAATTATAAGAAACAAATTTCTGTTGTTTAAGTCGCCCAGTCTGTGGTATTTTGTTACAGCAATCCAAGCAGATTGAGATAGCGGGGTGATTGTTAGATGTATCAAATGATTTTGCCAAGATTAAGATGGCTTGGGAATACCATCTTATATCAAGGTGTAAGATTCTTAAGAGCAAGAAACTCACAGATGCTTCATACTGAAGGCATGGTGAATTAAATATAGATAGTGCCAAAGGAGTGAAAATTAGGCCATAAAAAATGCTCACCCAAGTTGAATTGTTAAGTGAGGTATTCGCATAAGCAGCTATGGAGGACGAATATAATTTTGATGGCTGTGGGCCATCAACATTTCTTTATAGAATCTGAGGATCGAAAGAAAACTCCTTCCCTGTCATTCGAGGTTGACAAACTCTGTATTGAAGTAAAAGCAGCCAGTCATCCAGTTCCACGGCAGGGACAACTTAAATCAAAACACCATAAAAAATTAGCAGACATCATTCCAGGATGTTATAACGAGGCTTACCTGGAATATTTTGGACCTGCATTCTTTAAACAGTCTCTTGTATTCAGGGTGGCTCATTCTCCCTAGGCTGCAGTGGGGCAAATCACAAACCATGGTATAGCCAGGCCTGAGCTTGAAAAGACATATTTTAAAAAACATATCCAAAAACACCCTAGTTTTCTCCCTCCATTTCAGTTGGGCATTTATCACGAAGAGAAGGTAAATCCTGAAAAATCAGTTTCTGACAGCTGACTATCTAACTAAGATGGATTCAGGCAAAAAAAAAAAAAAGGCAGGTAACATGTGTCCTCATTTAGGAAAGACTGCCACACTGAAGCTCCGGGTCTGTCTGTCCAGGTGTCTAAGGAGGATCTCCACAGTGTGTCTCTCAGCTGCCTCAAACTGTTTATGCCCTAAAGACCCAACTTTTTCCCACAAATGTGCAGATATGCCCCAAAGCCCCATTTCCTATAATGGTGTGATCATCAGCCTAGTTAGAGTCATGAGTTAAAATCCTCAAATCCATCTTCACTCTTCGTATTTATCTCCTCTGTCACCAAAATCTCGTCACTTCTTCCTTTAAAATAGTCGGGACAAAAACGTTTAAACCTTCTCTTGACCGCGCTATGGAACCATAGCATAGGTTACAGAGTTGGCTGGCTGTGCTCCCTTTCTGTGATATAGAGCCATGCTGGGCAGCGGCTGCCCAGACAGGTTCTCTCTCTCAGCATCAGGTGTGACCACATGACTTAGTTCTAAACCATGGAGTGTGAGAAGCCATACGCACCATGGCCAGCCCAGGCCAGGCCCATGGAAAACTCCCTCCAGTGCTCCTTCTGCCTCTCCCTTCTCCGCTGGCAAAAATACAATGTGACGCCTTCAGGGATGCTGGCGCCAAACATGGCAGAAGCCTGGGTGCTCAGTCACCTTGTGGAGGAAAGTTACCCTCTGTCCAGCAACATCCCACTGAACTGGTACATTAAGAAATAAATTTTATTGTATGAAGCCATTGACATACTGCAGTTTGCACTTTTTTACAGCACAAAAAGCAAGAAGACTAGAACCATGGAAGGTTATATAGTTAATGTCCTCTCTGTGCACATGATAGACGGCTGTGGAATTGCCATTGATTATATGACTCAAACCCCTTCAAGTATACTATTGCCTTTTGAAAGTAATTATAATTATACTGTATGTCATGTTAAAAAAAATAGCCATCATTTACTGACCTCTTCCCATGTGCTAAGCAGGGATCACACTATGCATTTTATGAATTTTAATCTTAGAAACAGTGCCTCAGATAGGTATTGCTAGTTGGCCTGATTTTATGAATGAGAACCCTTAGGCTCAGGGAAGGTACAAGCGTAGGTCACACAGCCAGAAAGCAGCAGCACCATACTCAAACTCTACGCTGTCATTTTCCAAAGCTCACGTTTTAACTGTTTGCTACCCTGCCTTTAAGGGGGGAAAAAAAAAAAAAAGCAAGAGGAATGCTGTATAATGGCTCTTCCTCCAGTGACCATGTGAGACTCTGCATTTCACAATGTGAATATAAGTTTATTTCCTGTCACACAGAATAAGCAACCTGGCACTTTAGTTAGCACCGCTGCACCCTTGTTTACATCTAGCTTCAGGGTTCCCCAGCCTGATCTGAGTGACTGTGTAATGAAAGGATGATTTTCTGCTGCTCATCTCGGTTTCCCCACACCCCCAAAACAGTGTTCCACCCTCGACCCCATGAGCACCTCACTCACCTCACGTGGACACCTCCAAAGTTACACTCGGACCATCTTGGACCATCTTTTCATTCAATCACCAGTTTGAGAACCCAGATTTCAGACAGACTCCAAAGCAGCAGACTCTCCCTAAAATGTGGGCTACAGGGGGAAAGCACTTGAAGTAACCATTTCATTAGGACTTCATTGTCTTTCTCTCCTCCAGAAAACCCAGACCACAGGTAGCTTGTATCATTCCTTTGAACAGTCTTGAGAAACAAATCAGATCCCAAAATACATATACCATAATGAGCTGGGTCTTTTGTTTTAAATTAATGAAGCTGCCTTGTTTATGACTGATTGCTTTCCAAATTACAGGCTGATGAGACACGTATCAGTCAGAGTCTTCCTAGACAGTGCAACTTACATGACCAACTGTGACTGACAAAGCCTTTCCCAGCAGACAACAGGGGAGCCAATTTGTGAAACAGGATAACCAGGAATGGCTGAGATCATCCTCAGGGCACTGACCCCTTAACTCATGAGAGATCCTGGACAGGTATTTTATGTGCCAACCTCGGCACAAAATGTAACTTTCTGAGTTAAAATGAAGACAAAGACAAATTAGGCAGTTCCATGAAGAGTACTGATTTTTTTTTCTATTGCTATGGTAACACTACTCCATTTAGAGGAAGAAGGAAGAGTGGGCCTTTAAAAACTAAGCTATAAAATTTGTCACTGATATATCAAAAAGGACTCTACAAAAGATATTACTTTAATTAGTTCAATGCTAGGAATTTATCCAAGAGAAATAGTCTGATAAATGTGCAAATATGTACATATAAGAGGCATTAAATATAAGTCTTTACTAAATTTAAGCACTTCATTAAACAGTGAAATTGGAAAAATCTAAATGTCCAACAATAAATGATGGCATACTTATACAGAGGAATATCCAAGACCATTACAAGTCAGAATGTGGATATAGATTTATTGACATGGGTGTGTGTTCATTGTGTACTTTTTAAGTCAGTACATAAGTGACAGGATAGCATATATCATGTGACCCCATTAAAAAAAAAAGGCCCAGAAAAAAATATCTGAAGATATTTATATGAAAATATTAACAGCCGCAGTCATTTCTAGTGAGAGGAATTTGCAGTGACTGGAAATGTTTATCGTGTGCTTTCAGTACTTTCTGTGATTATTTTTTACTATTTGTGTAATTAAAAAAAGGGGGAAATGTTATCATGGCTGATTGTTTTATGTACTCAAAAATATTTGCTTCCCCTTCCTAAGGGCCTTTCCTCGTGTCTCTTCCTATGAGAGGAATATAATTCTTGTCACCTTCGACATCAGGCTTACCTATGTGATTTGCTTTGGCTAATACAATAAAGATAAACCATAAAAGGGAGATGTGCGACTTCAAGCAGAAATTCTGAAAGCTATTGTGTGCTCCCACCAAGTTATATTTTCCCGTGTTCTAGATAAGCTGCCTTCTGCCTGGATCACAAAATGGAGAAGATGTGGAACAGATTTGAGCTGACGTGCAACAGTCACAATATGAATGAGAAATACATCTTGGGTTGTCATAACAACTTATGGAAGCTGAGAGTCTGTATTCCTGGCACAGTAGCAGCAGAAGGGTGCCTTCAGGTGACGAAAAGGCAGTGAATTTAAACAGTGGGACAAGGGGTGGGGATGCACATGAAGTGGGAGAGGAAAAGATGACAGAAAGCATATGATAAGGCACTGCTAACAGACTGACCTGTAGGACATCACTCTTAGAGATGGAAGCCTCGAGGTGGAGGGAGGTCCCTGCTGAAGCTGTGGGCGAGAGCTAGTACACTTGGCATTATTCCTCCTGTGGCTCTCTCTGTTCCCACAGGCTAGTAAGGACTTGGAAAGAGTGGGGCGGCCTCAATAGTGACTCTGTCTATTCCTATTCCTCACACCCGCCTTTCTCTGGTTACCAGGAGAGAACATAAATCCATCATGGGCAGAACCGCACACCTACCAACATCAGAGCACTGAGGCCCCAGGTAGCAGAGACTGCAGCTGATGACCAAACTCATTTCTTCTTATTCCTGGGCACACAGGCAGACCATATTCCCCAGCCCCGCTTGAAGTTAAGTGTGGCCATGTGACTGAGTTCCAGCCACCAGAATAGAGATGGAAACGAATAACACCATTTCCCAGCCTGCCCATGAGAAACCTCCATGCTCTCCCCCTTACGCGACAACCTTTAAGTCACACTTGACAGTGGTAGAGCGTGAAGAAGGACAGACCTTGGGTCTCTGACTGACTGCTTGGAGGACAGTCACACCCAAACCAGTGCATCGATTCTGGTAACTAAAAATGTGATGCACTATGAAGGTTTGGATGCTTATTTTTTATACCCTGATAATACATTACAGTTGCTATATGGCAGCATTCAGCACCTCTATCTGAAAATGTCCTCAGTGCCGGGATCTCCATTGAGGAGTCTGCAGATGCTTTGGAAAGCTGAAATAGAATAAGGAAAGTCCCTGCCTATTTCCAATACTGAAAATGCTTAATGGAAATTCTACATTTGGTTTACAAGCTAATTAAAATATCAAATGTCTCTGCTTCTACCTGGAATATGTCACCTCAGTGCAGCAGTACTGGTGATCTCACATCAATCAAGTGCTCTACATGGCTGTTAGGGCAAAACAATTATTACTTTAAGATATGGCTTCTTTAATCAACAAAATCTTTCATCACATGAAATAACAAAAGTGATACCTGGTGGTACCAAGACTTGGAACCCCTGCTCTAATATACTATATACACATAGCTGGTTCCCCGAATTGTTTTTTTCCTTAAGGAAATCAGCATCCCAACAGTGCACTCTTCATGCACATTAAGACTGCTGAGCTATCCAGGAATACTAGTTTATCCTTTTGAAAGCGTCAGGAATAAATGTTGGCTACACCGAGATCGGACGGCTTCGGGCACATGACTTAACCTTTCTGGACCTCAACTTCAACTACAACAGGAGGCATCTTCCATCTACCTGCAGGGGGTCTCAAGCTTGGGGGGCATCAGCCATCAGCTATGGCTTGTTAAGGCAGGCTGCTGAGTCCACCCCTATTGTTTCTGATGCAGGTCTGGGGTAAGACCTGAGAATGTGCATTTTAACAAGTGCCCAGGTGTATCAGGGTTCTCCAGAAAAACAGAACCAATAGGATGTGTCTAGTGTGTAGTGTGTGTGTGTGTGTGTGTGTGTGTGTGTGTGTGTGTGTACACGTATATGTGCACATGCCGCCACCACCACCACCACCGATTTTAAGGACTTGGTCACATGACTGTGGGCCCGGAAAGTCTAAAGTCTGCAGGGAAGGCCAGCAGGCTGGAAATTCCAATGTGAGCCTATGTGGCAGTCTTGAATCTGAATATTGTCTGAAAGAGAACCCCTCCCTTTCTGGGGACCTCAATCTTTCCTCTCAAGGTCTTCCTCTGATTGCATGAGGTCCACCCAGGTTAGGGAGGATAACCTGCTTTCCTTAAAGTCTACTGATTTAAATATCAATCACATCTAAACAATACCCCCATAGCAACATCTAGACTCGTGTTTGACCAAACAGTTGGGCACCCTGGCCTTGTCAAGGTGACACCGAAATCAATCATCACACCAGGTGATGCTGACGTCTTGGGACTCCTCTTAGGGTCAATGCCCTGTAAGGACTGGGGTGATGGTAATTGAGAAAAAGTAAAATCATGGGGTTGCAAAGAGTTCTCAGTTACAGTTACCTCTTCTCTTCCTCATTGCAGGCCGTTTTATTTTTTATTTTTCAGCCCTTTTTATTTTTAATCAGCCAGGGAAATCAGGTTTTCACACCCCAAATATTTGAAAGTGTGTTTCTGTAAAGAGGATATGTATAAAAACGTGCATCTCTAGTTGCCTTCAAATTCAAATAAGCAATTCCTGGATTAGCCACTTGTTTGTGTTATCTGAGCCCTTTCTTGATCCCCAAGTATAAAAATCAAAAGTTGAAACATGGTCCTGACCGAGATCGCCATTCTCATTTGACAGACATGGACACTGAAACAGAGTGAGAGCGGTGTTCCATCTGCCCCCAAGATTTTCCAAGCCTTCATAGATCTAAACTAGATCCTGAAATTTCAAAATGAATGCTGGTATTTTGACCAGGCACTTAATAATTACATGTTACATAAACACAGTGAGTACTTTTAAATGTTGAAAAAGTTGTAAAATGATGATATAAATGAAATGCTAATCATTCTCTTTTAAGAGAGTTGTTTCCTACTAGGCTTAAATTCTTGCTTTTTTGACACATTTTAAAAATCTGCACTTCACAGTGGTTAGGAAATAGCAGAAGTTGGTTCTGACTTAATCAGATGAGAACTAATTCAGCTTGAGGCCAAAATGACACTTGGTGGGAGAGGTTGGGAAGCTTTCACACTAAATTTTTTTAAAACATACGAATTTCTTTCCCTCTTCTCTCGAACTTCTACTATACTTCATACTATTCCTAGATTTTAATTTCTATTTCCCCAAAGGGTATAAAGGAAACCCATCTATGGTATTATAAGACATCTTTAATAAAAAAAGTTTTGATAATACTTGAATCATATGAGCCACTTTTTTGAAACGCTGACTTGACCAAGGATGACAATATTTATATATAGTTATAGATACACACATACACATAGATACATGTATATATTTTGACCAACTGAAGTCCATCACACCAAAAACATTTTGACATCCCTTACATAAATTCATTATTACTATGTTTCATAAATCATGCTCCACATAGTTCTCTGAAATAGGCATCGGGGAAAAAAGGCAATCAGACAGCTGGGGGAAAACTCTAGCTTAAACAGGCTCCTTTATTTCTAAAGTCTCTATATTTTAATATATTAATATGCATTTTGTTAAAATACACATGTGCATGTGTGTGTACACAAAGAACTTCCTTGGTTTGGCTTAAAGACACATTCAGGAAGAACTTACACTAATAATGGATGGCCTTCCATCTAAGGAAATCCGTGCAAATACCAGACTCTCTCTGTGCCTAAATCAAACTCAGTGTCAGTAAGGCCAGTTCTTCAACTGCCGGAAGGAAGGAACAGAAACTAGCCTGAATAACAGCACTGCTTCTTCAGGTCTCCAGCATTCCAGAAAATCTATTTTCCTGTAATAACAATGATGGCATTACAACCCAGTGTGGACAAATTAGGTATAACAACGGCTGAATGCTCTAAGGAGAGAACTAATGTAATAGGATAAAAGAAACCAAAATATCAATAGTTGTCATTTCCAGGTGGTTAAATTTCAGGAGTGTTTTTCCTCTTCATGCTGTTCTGGGTTTTATAAATTTTCTAAAATAAACTATACTTTTCTAATCAGAAAAATAAATGTATCATTTTTAAAGGTAATCTTAATGTTTTGCTTCTCAGGGGAACTTTTACAATGTAAATATTCACAATGTCATCATTTTCATACCAATAGAATATAGAAAACCTAGAACAGAAATTAAAACTAAAACTTGGAAAATGACTAAAAAGTGCTAAACTGGCCTCTATCTTCTCTGTCCAAGTATATGAGTGGCCCTTCCTTAATAAAGAAGAATCTTTACTTTCACAAGAAATACATAGCATACCACCAGAATGTTCTATTTCTGCCGGACTAGAACTCAGATTAAAAAGAAAAATTCAGTATTATAATCAGTAGATCGCTTCCAGAACAGGCACTTCTCGAGTGGCTTACATGCCAGTGGTAGGCTGACTAACACACTCCTCCCCACACCAAAAAAGACATCCACGTCCTAACGTCTGGAGCCTGTTATTGTTACTAGTATATGTGGTGAAAAAGGGTTTTTCAAGCGTGAATAACTTAAGCACCTTGAGGTGGAAGATTACCCTGGGTTATGCGGTCGGGCCCTAAATGCAGTCTCCTACATCCTCATAAGAGGGAGGCAGGAAATGTGACATGGACAGCAGAGGAGGAAGCTGGGGCCACAGAGACACAGGGTGGAGTGATGCAGCCACAAGCCAAGGAATGCTGGGAGAAACAAGGAACCAGAGGAGGCAAGGAAAGGATCCCCCCGCAGAGCTTCTAGGGAGAGAAGTACAGCTCTGCCAATGCCCTGATTTTGACTCAACGGAACTGATTTCAAGCTGTGGCCTCCAGAATTGTGAATAAGGTTCAGTTGTTTTAAGCTATCAGCTTTGTGGTAATTTGTTATGGCAGCCCTAGGACACTAATGCCAATGCCTCAACCTAAAACAGGCAAGTACTCTCGATTTGTACGAAGGCTGCTACAGAGGCACCCCCGGCTGACCAATTCCTGAAGGCAATCCCACATTGGGTGACTGTCCCCTGGGCCTGATCAGGGGTGGCCAGGATGCTGGCTTGCAAGCTCAGGACACAGTGCCATTGAGTCACATACTTTTAAAGTTAACTCTGGGATACATGAGCCCAGTCATGTGAACACTCCCTGGGTAATGTACATTTATTATTAAACACATTATTTCCTGACATTTTTAATGTATGTTTAAAATCACCCCTCTGGCCGGGAAAGTATCGAAATGTGCCCCTGACACAATTACATACACACCTATCATCCCAATGTCAAACGAAAGCGCCACAAATCTGGAAACCAGAGAGCTTATAAAATAGAAAACAGGTTGAGAAAGAAACATTTCACTTACCTTAGTTATTGATTAAACTTTGAAAGAATAAAACATCTAGTGTGGAAAACATCAGCAATTGAAGAAAGAATTGCTGTACTTGTAAATCAAATTCATTCTACTTCAGAGCTCCATTATCTCCCAGTAGTACGGAAATTGAAAAGAGGTTATTGCTTTTAAAGGTTTAATTTGAATGTAGGCCCTTCAACAGCAAGTTCAATGATTTATCACACTGATTGAATTCTAATTCTCTTACTATGCTGAATTCCAAAAGGCCATTTCCTTCAAACACTGGTACCACGGAGACACCTACCACCTTTACAGGAACTTCTCAGTCCTCCAAAAAATAATGTGATTTATACACTGAATTGAATGAGACAGTGTCGCTGTCACATAGTAATGAAAGCAGGGGTGCTGTGTACAATAACCATGATGAGGCGTGGTACAATTTTTTTCACGTTGTCTTCTAGAAAAGCTGGCTTTGCAAAAATGATAAAATATTGATAGCTGAATAGATCCTAAATATAGAAAGAAGGATACAGAACTACACAGAGGTAACAATCCAAAAAACTCACTTTTCTTCGGGAGGGATTTAATCACCCTTCCTACTACTTACTCCACACCACACTATGGACAAGGGGCTGCCTATCCCAACAGGAAGTAATGGAAATTCAATGTGGATGTAGATCAACTCTAAATAAACACTGTGGCAGAGATTTGCTAGCTGTTCACAAGCCATGTCCATCTTCCTCATGGATGGAAGTCTAGCTTGACTAGATTTCCCAGCCTCTCAGGCAGTTAGGGCTGAGCAGAGGACTGAGATCTGGCCAATCAAATGCTCGTACAGTGATATGCATTGCTTCCACACCCCAAATCCCCCAAGGAGATGAGCCTTCTCATTCCTTAGCCTTTCGCACCAGCCTTTGGAGCCATGTGTTGAAGACTGGCAAAGCCACAAAATGGAAGGAGCGTGGAGAAATAAACTAAGGTCATTTATTTCTTGAAGCAGCTAGCATTAGCTTCACTAATATAGTAGTTTAGCTTGATATGTTAACATACGTACACTGATTCAGTTAAAAAACAAAAAAATGCATTAGCTACTCCACCCAGGCCAGAAAATGAGGAAACAAACGACTCAACCCAGAAAACTCACCCATCAAGGAAACAACAAAGTCGACAAAGATCCAATGATGCATGGTCCTGAAGCCTATGAATGAAATACATGCAGGTTCTGGAAGAGACAGTGGAAATTGGAGAGTAGTGCTGGTGGAATACTGGCCATGATTCTCAAGTTGACTCTTGAATCATATGTAGGACAGGAACTTTTCAATAACAGGGAAAGCCATATGCAAAAGCTGCAAGGGGCCAGAGAGACTGGGTTCTGTGGAGAATGGAATGGGGACAAATGGTAAAAGATGAGGTTTCACATACAGGCAGGCAGGGGAGTGATTACCACAGATGTGGCATTCTCTGTAACACCCCGAAACATCAGCATCCACTGACTAAATAATGTTAACATCCTTGCTAAGGGGAGTGGACTTTATCCTCAAGGCAATGGACAGTCACTGAAGGTTTTTATGGTAGGCACAGACAGTTACAACTGTGGTTCAGGAAAAAACAATCATATGTTAAGATTGGCTTTTTTGTTTTTTGTTTTGTATTGTTTTTTTCCTTTAGAGGATGGGGCAATTAACCCTCCATTGGGCGCAACTGATCTCACAGATTCATTGCACACAAATTTTCAAATCTCTAACAGTTAACTTACGTATCGTGACTCATCACTTCCGTATCTTCCCCCTCTACCGTAACCTATCTCCAGTCGTGTTTGTGACTTAGTACAGCAAAGATGTATTTCATAGTGGCATCTTTGTGTGCAATGAATCTGTGAGATCTGTGGTGCCCAACAGAGGGTTTTAAGAAAGGAAAGGAACCAGAAATAGGGAGATCAAGTTTACAAACTACTGGAATTCTTCCATTGCAAATCAAAGTTACTGCATGTACAATTTCTAATCCATCTTGTAAAACTTACCCAGGATAATGTTTACTAAAATGTGTATGTTCCGTTAGGCAAATCGCTCCTTTCTAAGTTTAAACGTTTTATCGCTTTTTACATGTTCCTATTAATACACTTATAACAGAATTTCCATCAGAAAAGACAATAAATACAAAATAACACCCTATCTATCCAAACAGCTCAGCTGTCAAGCAACCATACTCTTGAGAAGCACTCAAAAAGCGAAAAGGTCTCTGAGAAATAGAAACATCACACTGGCTGCTGACTAAAGACATGACACTTTTTCCCATAGGAAAGTACCTCAGAAGCTTATTTTGTTAAAATTGTACGGAAATAAAATTGTATGGAAACGGCAAACATCTAACTTTTTAAGTAAGATTTTAAAGCAGTTTTTGGTTTGCAGAAAAATTACACAGAAAGTGCAGAGTTCCCATATATCTTTCCTCCCCCCAACGCCATTTCCCCTAATTATTAACATCATGCACTAATGTGGCACATTTGTTATAACTGATAAACCACTATGCATATTATTACTAACGAGGTCCATAGTTTACATGAGACTTAGCTCTGTTTTACATTTCTATGGGTTTTGACAAATGCACAGTATCTATTACAGTATCATACAGAACAGTTTCACTGCCCTAAAATCCCATGTTCCCCAATTCATCCCTCCTTTCCTCTCTCCCCAAGAACCTCTGGCAACCACTGATCGTTTCACTGTCTTCATAATTTTGCCTGTTCCACAACGTCATAGTTGGAATCATAAGGTATGTATGTGTAGCTTTTTAGGGCTGGCTTCTTTAACTTAGCAATATACATTTAAAGATTCTTTCATATCTTTTTGAGGCTAGAGAGCTCATGTCTTATCACTGAGTAAGAGTCCCTTATATGGATATCCCAGAGTTTATCCTATCACCTACTAAAGGACATCTTGATTGCTTCTGAGTTTGGGCAATTATAACTAAAGCTGCTATAAACATTCACATGCAGGTTTTTGTGTGGATGTAAGTCTTCAACTCATCTGGGTCAATAACTAGGAGAGTGATCGCTGGATTGTATAGCACGACCACTTTTAGCTTTGTAAGAAACTGCCCAATTGTCTTCCAAAGTAGCTGCACAATGGACAGTTCCTGTTGCTCCATATCCTTGTCAGCATTTGGTGATCTCAGTATTTAGGATTTTGGCCATCCTAATAGTGTGCATGGTGTATATTGTTTTATTTTGTAATTCCCTAATAACATATGATATAAAACATCTTTCCAGATGCTTATTTTCCATCTGTGTATTTGCTTTGGTGAGACATCTGTTCAGATCTTTTACCAGTTTTTTTCTTTTTAATCAGGTTGCTTCCTTATTTATTGAGTTTCAAAGATTTTCTCCCGCTTTTTGGCTTGTCCTTTCATTCTTATGGTGTCTGTTGCATAGCAAAAGTTTTTAATTTTAATGGAGTCCAACTTATCATTTTTTTCTTTCTTGGCTCATGCTTTTGGTGTTCTATATAAAAAATCATTACCAAACATAAGGTCAACTTTCTAGCACATATATATTATACTGCCATTAGACATGTAAAAAAATACTACAGCGCTCAAAAGGAAGAAAAAAGCATGTATACACCATCCCTTACAGAATTTCATTCATTCAGTTGGCATTTATCAAGTTCCTCCCACAGAATGAACCTCATGCTAAGTACTAAAATAAATATACACAGCACATGCATTTACAGAGCTTGGTGGAACTCACAGGCAATATGTATAAAATCATTCAAATAACTATACACTCACATGTATATAAGTCACAGGATTCAAGTTCCTAAGTACTTAACTAAATTAGCTTAAGCAAAAGGGCAATTCATTGGCTCAGAGAATCTGAAAAATCACTGAACAAACTAAGGGTAGAGGAGCATCTAGGCCAGCGGTTCTAAATCAGAGATGCTTTTGCTCCCATCTCTAGTCCTGGGACATTTGGCAAAGTCTGAAGACACTTCTGGAGTGCTAGTGTCTTCAGGTGAGTAGGGGCGACGGATGGTGTTGGACATCCTACAATGCACATGACAGCCCCACACGACAAACAATAAAATGTCCCTGATGCCAATGTTGAGAAACCCAAGCCTTTCTTATCATGAGTGATCTATTGAGCACAAGCTCTCGGCAGCACCCAAAAGCAAGTCAGAAATTCAGAATCTTGGTCCCAGCCCATATTATTTAAATCAGAACCTACACGAGATCCCAGGTTAGAGAGCAAGGTTAGAGAAGCACTATAGCCGGGTAATAACTCTGCAGGCAAGTCTCCTCCTAGGATGAGATTCTGCCTCACACAGGAATCCGGGCTGCTATGGGTTCTGAGGCTCACACCTCACATCTCCTTCCACGGAAGAGGCGCTGACTCTCCTCTTCAGGAGCTGGGCTTACCAAGTAACACAGGAAAATAATGGGGTACCCTAAGACACCTCCCTGGACTTGGGATCAGGAAAGCCCACACTGAACATTTCAGCTGATTTCTGAAAAATAAGGGCAGTTGGTGAGACTAAGTAAGACCTTTCTCAAGTACAGTAGAGCCTTGGATTGCGAGTAACTTGGTTTGCGAGCATTCTGCAAGACGAGCAAACATTTCTAATACATTTTAACGTGGTAAACAAGTGGTGTTTTGCAATACGAGTAATTTGTTTCTGGAACGATTTATGCTTGCAAACCAATGTAATTACTGTATTTTCTAAGCACCTATTTATGTTCCAGACACTGTTCTGGCCGTGGGAACGCATCAAGGGGAAGGACTAAGTCCTGCCCAGGAGGGAGAGCTTACACTTGGCTACAGACAAACCTGGAAACCAAGTGACAGCACAATTCAACTACAGAGCATGATGAAAGCTACGATGCGCAGGGAAGAAAGAAGAATCTGAAAAGTAAAGGATGACATGATAGAACGCCTACGTCACAAGGACAGATGTTTTAAGAAGGGTTATCCGAACACGTGAGGTAAAATTTGAACTGAGACCTGAAGGATAAGGAGTCAGCCAAGCACCCAGGTCAGGGAATTCTAGAAAGAGACCAACAATGACAGGGCTCTCAGGAGGGAGAGAGCTTGGTGGGGTTAAGGCAGGGTTGAGGGGGGAGGGAGTGGGCAGAGGCCACAGAAAAAAGAGCTAAAGCTGAGGGTGTAGAATGAGGAAAACGTGGTCTTAGTGGTTGTATTAACCATCATGACCGACCTTCAGGCAGGGGAGGCGCTGGTGCAGCCTGGGGTGGGAGCCAGGCTCGGGCTGCCTCAGTGAATTCAGGCTCTACCATTTATTAGAAGTGTGACTACCTTACAGGGTTGTGAAGCTGACAAGTAATAGGTGAAGCTGTCTTAGCACAGGCCCACTGCCTGTTTTCACATGCCCTGTGACAAAAGAAGGTTTTCTTTTTATTCTTAGTTACCTTTTAAGTGGTCATATAAGTCCCTGCATTACACCCTTGATTTTGCCCTTGGTCCGCAAAGCCTAAACTATGAACTCTGTCGCCCTTTACAATGAAAGTTTGCCACTAAACCAGGTCTGCATGCAGGAGGCACTCAGGATGTGAGAGCTATCACCTACCACCCTCTGCCATCACCGTGAACTACAGACCCCCAGCCGGCACTACCTGAGGCAAAGTAACACCTCCCAAAATCACCATTTGCCTAATTTACAGTTAAAATGAAGGCGAGTAACTTTCTAAGAGCATACAATTTAACTCTAATTCTTGAATTAAAATCCAAAATCTATGTCTTCAAAACACACGGTCTTTCAGTCTGTCATGCCAACTCCATACAGTGAAGCCTTCTATTAATCCATTCTCTAAGCCACTTTGTTACCTGTGTATCTGACACATACAGTTAAGATGGAAGTGAATGAAACTATCATGTTGCTCACTGCATGACCCAAAAAAAAAAAAAAAAAGATGGGGGAATAAGAAGAGGCAGTTGTTTTTGAGAGTTACACTTACATCAATTTATTGTGCCTCTTTTTACTTTTCTTTTCCCCATTTTCTAAAATAAATATTATTTTTGTAATAAGGGAAAAATACTTATTTTTTTAAGAAAGAAAGTGGATAGAATCAGCCTTACCCAGAGTATCTACATTGTACTTTTTAAAGACAGCACGATTTTGACAGCCAAAAAAGACACTGAGGAATACAGCATTACAAATTCAAGATCACGTCTATGAACTTGGCTTGAAAAAAAAACCCTCCGCAAAAATACAACCTACCATCTGTACAATGTATTCAAAAATGATTAGCATAGTATGAAAAAATAATGCTGGAACAGCAGATTTTTTTTTTCTTTTTTTAAGAGAATGCTTCCTGCTCAGTATTCTTTTCAGAGTTCTCCATGAGGTAATAAGCAAAGGCGAAACGGAACTTCAGGTCAAGAAGAAAGAAACAGGAAGTAAACAAAGGTAAGAAAGGAACATTAAATACTCTTTACTGAAGACGTAGCATTTTTCTAGAAATTTCATCAGACCCAAGAGAGGATTTCTGTCTGCAAGCACAAACGTCGAGAGCTGTCCGGAGAAATCGCCCATCTCTGGCTTCAAGTGTTAAGCCTGAATCCTACGTGTACTATCTCAGCCATCAAAAGCTATCATGCCATTTTTGTGACAGCAGGACTCTCACTCTCATGTCACTAAAAGGGAATCAGCAGAGCTTAGCAGACACGGAGCCCCCAGAAAAGAGCCTCTCAGATGACCGCAGAGAGTGCAAAGGGCAGTGTGGAGAGGCTGCGGGCCTCAGGGATGTCGCTGTGGCCCGACACCTGCTTCCTCACTGACCAGGGAGCAGCCCGTATGCTCCCTCAACCTTCGCAAGCCTTACTACAAAGGAGTTAGGCTGGGACTCCCCACCAAAAAGCCGTTCTGTGCTTTTGTGACCTCGAATCATGATATCACGTTCACATTTGTATAAATAAATATACTCTGTTAATACAGTTTATTTCAGACAATGTCAGTTTTAGGACATTGTGTCCCAACCATAAATAGATTTTTTCCCAAGATGAAAAAACTTTAAATGTACCGAATTCATACCTATTAGAGGATGCTTACCACACAGGAGTAGGACCCCCTGAAAAGGACTCGGGAATACTGCTCTGTGTACCTGACAAGCAGGCTGCTGTCTTGTCAGCAGGCTACGGAGGATCGCTGTCGGTGAGCTTCCCTTTGTACAAAACCTCGGCCACACCAAAAGGTGAACAACAGGAAGACCCCCAGCCCCATATGAGGCAGAAGCTCCCTGCCTGCCACAGAACGTCATCTCTCTGGGGCCAGAACCGCTCAATCAAGCTAGAAGGCAATCCCTGGAGAATTTAAATTTTTAAAAAAAAGGGGGTTCAGCTGGAGCTCCTGTCAGCACACCTTTCGCCCCTACCCCTGCGAATTTGTTCCTCCGCCCTCCGGGCAGCCATCACCCTCTAAGTGGTGTTCCCCTAACACTGCCCAGCTGGTCCCTTCTAGGACGGAGGGAACATGTCAAGGCCCAGCACACCGGGAGGCTGTGCTCATGATTGTCACTTACCACCTGGACTAGCTCTTCAATTTCAGGAGCTGCCTTCATTGGCTGTTGGAATAGGACAGAGACCTAATGCTGGGGAACAAAAATGCCTCCAACACTGGCTTTCTTCAAGCTACAGGCAGAAAAATTCACCTCTGCCAATGGCCCTGCCAAGAGGTACCAAAGAGTTAGATGAAAGGGAAGGTGACATGACTGTATGACCAATAACGTGGTTTAGCAGAGACGACTGAGTAAACTAGCACAGCGATTGGCAAACTTTCTGTAAAAGCCAGGTGAGAAATACTTCAGGTTCTGCAAGCCACATAATCTCTGTTGCAACTACTTGACTCTCCTATTCTAGGGCAAACACATCCACAGACATTGCATAAACAAATGAGCAATGAGTGTGGATGTATTCCCTTGAAGCTATGGACACAGGAATGTGAATTTCATATAATTTTTGCAGGTCACAGATATTCTTCATTTGGATTTTTTTCAACCCTTTCAAAATGTGAAGACCATTCTTAACATGGGGGCCACAGTAAGACAGGTGGGCTGCGGCTGGCTGATTCCCGAATGAGGGAATGTGACAACTGTCAGTCAGCATCCCACCTCAGAGGGGACAAAGCGAAGCAGAGCCTGCCTCACAGGCTCGGTCACACTTGATTTACCACCTTCCCTCCCCAAACCGAACCTTTCAAACTAGTCCTATGATGGGTCCGTTGTCTCCAGCTCCGTCGTCTTTTCTCCCATTGTCCTGTACAACTCTCTCTCACCTTCAAAGTCGCCCCCACCCAGCACCAGGCATGGTGGGCTTCCAGAGGAAGTGGGACTGAGTCACGCTGTGTAGACGCTCCTTTAACAGCCCTCCAATCAAAAAAAGAAGCTCCAAACTCCTTGCCAGGACCCACAAAGCCTGGCCTCTCTCTCTCCTACCTCAATGTGCTCCTCTCCTTTTCTTTGATCTTGTTTGTTGGTTAATTTTATATCAATTCGGCTGGGCCACAGGGTGCCCAGACATTTGGCCAAACATCATTCTGGGTCTATCTGTGAGGGTGTTTTAGGATGAGATTAACATTTGAGCCAGTAGACTGAGTAAAGCAGATTGTCCTCTGCATTAGTCAGGGCTCTCCAGAGAAACAGAACCTATATATCCCTAGAATGAGGTTTATTATAAGGAGCTGACTAGTGGGGTTATATTATAAAAGCTGTGAGGTTCCAAGATCGAAGTCCCAGTCCAAGGGCAGGAGAAGATCAATGTACCAGTCAGACAGAGAGAGGAAATTCAACCTTCCTCTACCTTTTTGTTCTGTTTGGGCCCTTAGTGGATTGCCACCCACATTGGGGAAGTCAATCAAGTTTACTCAATCCACCAACCCAAAAGTTAATCTCTTCCAGGAAATGCCCTCATAGACACACCCGGAAATGTTTAGTGAGACATCTGAGCATCCTGTGGCTGTCAAGCTGACACACAAAATTAACCGTCACACCCTCCCTAATGAGGGTGGGCCGCATCTAATCATTTGAAGGACTGAAGAGAACAGAAATACTGACCCTCGGTTGAGGAGGAAGAAACTTCTCCTCTCTGAGTCAAACTGAAATATCAGCTCTTCCTGAGTCTCAAGCCTGCCAGCCTTCAGACTGGAACCACACCATCAGTTCTCCCAGGTGAGCTCATCTCCCAGATGAGCTTGCCATCTCATCCCGCAGATCCTAGGATTTGCCGACTTCCATAACTGCATGAACCAATTCCTTATAATAAATAAACACACACACACACACACCCTATTGGTTGTTTCTCTGCAGAACCCTGACTAACAGAACAAAAAATTGTCACACTTTTTCTCTCCCTTTCACTTCTTCAAACACAGGCCACGCTATCTATTTCCTTTTTCTGGAATGTTCTTCACACTCTTTTTACCTTCTCATTCAAGTCTCAGCTTAAATGTCTCCTTCTGCACTAACATTCTTTGCAAATTGCTTCCTCTCATCCTCTGCCAATGATTCCCTCAGTCGCTTGTTTTTGTTACCTTCAAAACATTTACCACAATCTATCAATGGGTGACATGATTTTGATGGTTTACTTATTCCTCCCCCATTCATTAGGGTAGGTGCCATGTCTGTGCTCTTCACAGTACCCCTGGGCCCTGGCATAACATACACTTTTAGTTAATATCATGGAATAAATGAAAAGCCCAGAGTTTCCATCCCTTTGTCTTCTTCCTTGGGCTTTATTAGAAAACGATCCTTGATCCACGAACAAAAGGGTCTTGGTGACAATAAAGGTCCCCCATAAGATGATGTTTGTTCCCTGAACCACTGTGAAGTCCTCTGCCATCTTGATACTGTTCTTGTTCTCTGAACCCATCACCAAAACAGGGACTTGCTCTCACAAGGGGCTCTGTCTTACTAAATGGGTATTCGTGTTAACAGTAAAGCCACTGACCCACATAACCCACAGTAGGGACTGTCTCCCCACTATCAGGCTGTGCGCACAGCTCAAGGTTCTGGGTGCCTTCAGTTCCCAGCACACGACAGGTACTGAAAGGTTTGCTAAAGTGAATCACCCTATTTAATCATCTTCCTCATTCACTGGGTGGCTTCTCCTCAATAAGCAAGCCCCCGAGTAACAGTGGTAGACCAGTGGCAGAAGAGAAAATTCATGGGTACAAGTTTTAACAGGTGTCTTTAATACAAAAGTAGGATTTGCGAGCCCATTGGTCAATGTCATCTTTTACTGGTAAAAGCAGTTTCTGCCCTATTACCTATAGCTACCTTCGTTAGTTTCCATCCAGTCTGTGCTGCTCTCTGCCCCTCGCGCTGGGCTGTGAGGACAGCCCAGGCTTCCACACGGCACAGAGAGCAAAGTGAAAACAGGACGGGCCTTCACTGATATGCTGGCTGATGTGAAGCGGACGAGCTTCTAACTGCTGTGGTCCAGCTCCTCTGAGCCTCTCCCCTGCTTCACAAGTCACAACAGGAAGAACATCTTTCATTTAGGTAGAACAATCTGATCTCGGTGCATGCTACAACTTAATCGAAGATAAAATAACCTGTCAGTGCCAGTTAGGGAGCATGCCTCCCTACACCTGAGAGGCCCCCAATGAGGTCAGACAGTTATCTGAAACCCGCCAGCAAGCCTGTGAACTGGGCCCGGGGAAATCTTCCTTCACTAGAGCTGCTCTGTCACAGGGAAAATCAGACCCTAAGAGATCTCCGGGCCTGTTCGTGCCTGGGGTAACACTCTGCTCCCCTCGTTGTTTAATGCAGAACACGCGGTTAGAGTGCCATGTGTTCCTTTCCTGGACAACCATACCCTTTCCAAGTAAGAAGACCCATCCTACCAGCGCTCCTGGGAGAGGCTTAATCCTTGGACCTTTCTAGCATGAGTTTCATGCTGCAAGGGCTAAGTTTTCAAAAGACAAGGCATTGATTTTTGTACCTGTTCAATTTTCTGTCCACACAGGCAAAGGGATGCCTCCCCACAGTCTCTTGGCTCAATAGTGACTTCTTACATCTGGGCGCTTCCCCTGTGAGTGTGATTCTATTCACAAAGCAGCACCTTGGGGTCCATACTTCAAAACAGCAACCAGAGCAAAACCAAGGCATTCTTCTTCCCTCGCTCCAGACATCACTATGCAAGCTGTTTGTTTCTCAGCCCACTGATATAAGACTGGGGTGAGATGTCTGTCATATGACTGTAAGGTAACCAATGACGTGGGTCACACTCTAAAGTCATTAAGTTCTAGCTGCCCAAGCTAGAGCTGTCTGATTCACGAGAAATACATTTTCCAGCCCCGCATTGGTGCAAGGCAATGCAGTTCCGTTTGGATTGCAGTGCTTTGTGTGCAATACTTCTTTCTCTGAGTTAAAGTACGTGTTTGTGAGTACTGCAAAAAGTCACGGAGGGAAGGAGGGCATTAATTGATTGTGTATCTCCGAAAGCTTTATTTCCACAATACACAGTAAATGCAAGAAATGAAGAAACATCTCAATTTGCCTGAAAACCTCCAACATGGCTTTCTAATAAGTGAGACGACGGGGTAAAAGCACTCCTCGGCATCTGACCAGCAGAGCCTCCCACGGCTAAGATTAGGTTTCTAGCAGGAACTGCCCCTCTCTCCTCAATTGCATGAGGGAGAAACACAAAGGTCTCAGCTTGATTCCAACAACACTTCACTCCCTGAACTTACACGTTGGTTGTCTTTAGGATAGAGCTGTTTAAGGCTGCCTGCAGTAGTAAAAATAATGATGATGCCATAAATATTCGTACTGAAAAAAAGGCTGCCCACCTTGCTCAGACACCTGAATACACTTCTGGTCTGTCCAAGAATGCAGGGCCACAAGCGCTGATTGATGTAACAAGAAATGTCTAGCCCAACAAAGAGAACAGGCTGGTATTCCCTAAGGTGTAATTCATTAAGTGGGGAACACGTTTTCTCTGAGCATATAAAGTACTGGAAGTACAGAGTTAAACAAAAGTTAAATGGGATATTTTTCTGCAGAATTTCTCTGAGCTTTTAACATTCTGACATGCATTATGAATCGTCTTAAACTTTTTACCCCCGATTCTTTTTCATAAAGTGCAGTGTTTTGTAGGGCTAGCGTTTGTTCCATGGAATAGACTTTTGGAATCTCTGCAATAGGCCACTTAAAAGTGACAGAAATCCTTTATTATCTTTTCTACCAGAGTCTTCCCTATGTCCTACTTTTCTATCATAAGGGTATTTTGCGTAGTGCCATGTAAAGTACAATATTACAATACAGAATAAATATAGGACAATGAACACATTTCAAAACACTCACTGCCATTATTATTCCAATTTCCCACTTGGCGGATATTTTGGGCAATTGTGGTAAGGGCCTTTTCTCCAAAGCACAGGGTGATTTGAAGAAAACATGAATGAACAAAATGAGGGGCTGCACAGAAGTGTGACTGCCACATCTGTTAGCAGTGCCGTTGGTAAGCCTTCCCCTGTCACTATATATATTCAGAAATGATGACAAAGAAATGTAGCTGCTGCAGGCAAATGAAATGGAGGTGCAAATTAGAATCACACCTCCAATCTCATTCTGGTATCACTCCTTGTCTGATAAACAACACTTACTCGTACTTTTCTACTCATGGCAAGTAGCCACTGTTAACACTTGCATTAGGGATCAGTCACAACAAATTACAATTAAGTTGCACACCACACAGCAGGAGGCAGCCCAGGCCCCAGGGAGCACTGAGTTAAGCTAGGCCCATTACCAAGTTTAAGATAACTAGCACTGGGGCTAGCAAGAACCCTGTGCCTTGGCCACACAAGGCAGTTAAAATTCTAACAGTGTAAGTGGCATCTTAACATTTCTGTGTATGGCGGTTTGTTATTCTCTGTGGAGAGAGCAGCAGTGGGCAGCTGCTTGCAAAAAGGGTGATTTTAATCACCAATCATTTTGAAGAACACAAGAGATCAGTAATGCTCAATGGTGAAAGCTTTATTGTAATGGAAAACTGCCTCTGTGCATTAAAAACACAAACAGATCTCACTTCAAGATAATTGTGTTAGATGCTGAACTTTGGGGATGTGGAGACTATCTACAGGCCATGAAATACACATACACACACACACACACACACACACACACACACACACAAAATCATGAGGAAGGTAGGAACCTACAGGCTATAGACTCACTGGATCCATGAATTTGCCCCATCTAATGGGTAGACAGAAAAAAGGGTTGTTGTTTTTTTTATTATAACCTGGGATCCTACAATGGCTAGTTACTCAAGTAGGGCAAAGTCCACCTTTTCTATTGAAACACATAGGTGAAACCTGAAAAAAACGTCTATTGAATCCATGCAACTAATTTCTTCTAACGAAGAAAAGTAAAATGAAATCTTGAGAAACCTTTAAGAATCAGCATACCAATGTATAAATATGAGAAATTAGTACTGTTAAACATTCCTTAAATAAACAAATTTAAATGAACTCAGTCACCGTCAGATTCGCTACATTTTTAGGCCTACTTATCTAGGGTACCTCTAAGAAGTTTCCAGAATGATCCTGACATTGCAGGATATGCAGAAGGAATCGAGGTGCTCTGTAATGTGAACAAGATGATTTTCCCACGTCTGGGAACAGGATTCATTCTATAATTTAGATTAAAAAAAAGAGGGGAGGAGATGCTTTAATCCCAAGTAAAACATGGGTGGGTTGATGATGGTTGTAGGTCTCTTCTCTACAAGGCTCCTATGCTAAGTTTCAGGTTATCTGCGGGCTCGTCTTGAACACAGGAAAATTATTAGAATTCATCATTCGGACGTGCCCGCATGCACACACCTTGAGACATCCATTAACATAGGTGTCCTCTCTTATTTACAAGTACTCATTTTGTGACGTGCCGCACATAACCTGATATTCACAAAGCGATCAGTGGCCGGGCTCCATAATGGAGCTGCCTCGCACCAAACGCTGTGCTGTGCACGTGCTCTAACCTGTCGCTCACCAGAGACCTAGGAGGCAGGTTTCGTTATGCTTCCTTTACAAACAGGAAGTTGCATTTCCAAGGGTGAAATAAGTTGCTCCAGGTAACAAAGCCAGGAACTGAAATAGTATAGATTCAATCCCGATCTGTTCGACTCCCCTAAGCATGTGCAGGTCTTCATGGAGAAACTGGTAGGTACAATAGAGGGGAAGCAGACATGAGGAAATCAGGATGCATGCTTTCAACGAGCTTAAAGCTCAGTGGAGCCACATGTGAGGACCAGTAACCATGAAGTATCTGCCATGGGACAATCACAACAGAGTTCAGGCCAAGGGGCGGGTGGGGAAG
>NW_017731679.1:1292558-1329669 GCF_001890085.2 Hipposideros armiger
GGGAGGCGGGAGGGTGCAGAAGATGGCATTTGAAGTAAAGTTTGGGAAGAAGCAAAAGTTCCCATTTCTTATTGAAATCCTCGCCTCCCTTTCAGGCTCATCGAGGGGTCTGATAAGTGGATCAAGGGCATTTAAGATGAAGGGAAAAAATGTAGAGGAAAACACATGTAAACAATGAAGCTCTCATGTTTGCAAAACTGCAAACTGATCCGGGCTAGCTGAGATGTAAGTGGGAGGAAGAAAGAATATGGTGAGACTAAAACGGTAAAGGTTGGGTCAGTTGTCCGTGCTGTGGAACGGTCTCTAACTCTTCCAATCACTGCCAAATTCCATCAGCACCTACCCTTGTATTTCCTTGCCTCTTCCTTCCATCGCCACAGGCACTTTCCCTTCCTCTCATTTGGCCTCATGCAAAGGCCACTTAGTCTTCTAGTCCTCGCCCATCACTCGAGTCCTCCTTCAAATGCAGCTCAGATTCTGTCACCAGTCCATCTGCAAAGCTGGCCTCAGGGAGAGGATTCACGGACCTCGCTAACTCGGTCCCACGCCTTGTCTCTTGCTCCATCTCGCCACATACTTTTTACACCTGTCAATTAGGGCCTCTTCCCAAACAGCCCTAAAGGCTTTGATAATACACCATTAGCTCAGCTCCTGCTCCCAACCCTGTCTCTCTGCCACTGCTCTCCATCTTGACAAATGAGCAACTGAGTGCATGGCAGAACCAAGTTAGAAATCTCACCATCACCCAAACGCCTACTTTTCCTTTGCTCTGATTTTATGTACAATTTTTAAAAACCATTAATTTCTAATTGGGCAGATCTTAGCATCATATACCATCATCTCTCATTTGCTTTATAACAAGGATCTAACTGATTTCCTTGCTTTCAATCATATCCCCCACCCAATCCTTCTTCCATATTTTCTATAATGAATTCTAAATTTAATTGCATCCCTCCCCTGCTTAAAACCCTTAAGGATACCAAATGGCCCTGGAAAATATGCCTACTCTTTTTAACATGGTTTATCAAGATCTGGCCCCTGTAAGTCTTGCGTCTCTCTATTCTATCGCTGGTCCCTATATTCCAAGTAAAATGAACTACTGGTAAGTTCTTAAATTCACATGCGTTCTTTCTTATCTCTGCACACGGCATGCCTCCCCCTGCTTTCCACTGTGCCCAGCTAATCCCCACCCATCTTTCGGAGTCAGCTTATGTTACTTCTGCCAGGGAGATAGCACTGTCTCTTCAAGCTTAAGTTAGAAGCTCCTCCCCTGGTCCTCTACAGCACCCTGACATACTCACCCTCACTGTTCTGTATTGCAACTGCCTGTTTGTTTGTCTTTCTCATCATCTTAAGAAGCTGTGGAGAGGGGCCAGCCAAGTGGCTCCATTGGTTAAGAGTGCGAGCTCTGAGCAACAGGGTCACTGGTTCAATTCCCACATGGGCCAGTGAGCTGCGCTCGAGCTGAGCTGCTGCTGAGTTACCAACAGGCGGCAGGATGGCTCAGCTGGTGAGAGCGCGTGCTCCTAACAACAAGACTGCCTGGGGCCAGCCGAGTGGCGCGATGGTTGGGAGCTGGCTTGGGACGCCAGAGGGCCCCGGTTCGGATCCCACATGTGAGGGCCATTGACACTGCCCTCTGCAGCTGGGATGCTGAACAACGGCTCAACCTGGAGCTGGGCTGCCGTGGGTCGCTGGCGACAGTGTGGGCTGCAGCCCCTGTGGCAGTAGGTTGCAGTGGGTTGCCATGGGCTGCCGTGTGTAGCCAGCAGCCAGCGTGAGCGGCCAGCAGCCGCAGAGAGCAGCCAGCAGCCGCAGTGAGCGGCCGTCCAGAGGCCGGCGACTGGTCTGCCTCGCCCGGGAGGAGCGCAATGGTGGTGCCAACTTGGGCCAGTGGGGCAGCGTCCTCCACAACTAGACTGAGGAACAAGACGACAGCAACTTGTCTGTACCCCTTCCCCCAATTCCCCAGCACTGTTCCCATCCCCCCATTCCCCAATAAAAATCTTTAAAAAAAAAACAAAAAAAAAACCAAGACTGCCTGTTCGATGGTGGGCTATGCCCACCCACAATTAAGAATGAACACGGCACCTTGAGCTGAGCTGCCACCCGGCTGGCTTACTGGATAGACCATGTTCTTAACAAGGCTGTCGGTTTGACTTCCACATGGGATGGTGGGCTATGCCCACCCGCAACTAAGATTGAACACGGCACCTTGAGCTGAGCGGCCGCGAGCTGCTGTTGGGCGACCAGGTGGCGACTGGACTTAGAGCTGAGCTAGCTGCGCCTCCACAGCAACAACTTGGCTGTTCTTGCCCAATTCCTCAACAATGTTTCCGTTCTCCAATTCCCCAATAAAATCTTTAAAAAACACCAAAAAACGTTGTGGAGGATTTCATCATGATTTCCCTGCAATCTCACACATGAAAATGTGGAACTATTTTCCATAAGCTAATCCTACTAAATTTACTCATGTTCATACATTATGTATTCTTTTTTTCATAACTCTTCCTCTAATCCCTAAATACTAAAGAAAATACTAAAGAAAATAAACAATAGTCACCTAATTTTCTCCCCTCTCTCCCTCTTATTTCCTCTGCTCTTGGATAGCACTTTAGCTTGGTGCCTTGGAGGACGTGACAAACACTTGTCACTGTGAGTACAATGAGTTAACAACTGTGTACTGACACAAATGAGAGCATAGCAGGTGATGACTCCATGTACCATTTTCTCATGACACTACTGTATAAACTCCATTAACATCACCTAAGGTGTCTGGAAGCTTTCAGTGCACTGGACTAGGAGTAAAATGGGAGAAAATGTGCCAGGATCCATCCCTCTACCTCACTACAGTTCCTTACTTTCTTCATTTCTCCTTCATTCTTCAGTTACGTGACAGTGAATTCTCTTGGTAAAAACAAGCTCTTGAGCACATAAAGCACTATGCACATTTAAGGTTTCCAGGTATCTCTATCGATGAAATGTTTATTTTAAGGTGGATACAAGGAGTTGCCCAAATGTTTGACTCATCCAATAAAAAATTAAGTCTTAAAACGAATGCATACATAGGAATACTTTTTAATCACCTGGCAAGGAGGTTAGTACCTGTGCCTACCACATATGCCTGATCACAAATAGAAAGGCAAACACTGCACTGTCTAATAAGGCACTGTCTCTTTAAATTGGCTGTAAAGCAGAATGTTCAGATGGCCACAATTACAGCCCCTCCCCATGGAGAATGAAGAGAGCAGATGATGCAAAATAATGCTGATATGTTTGACTGGTATTCACATTCAAGCTTGTAAACAAGTTCTAATTCACTTGCCTAGACAGTTAGCCATCAGTCTGCATAGAAAGAATTTAAGCCCATCCAAGAAACAGGAAGCATCAGTTCTGTCACCAGTGTGTTTATTTTGGTGGCTCACATCTGCAGCCATTTCCCCTCAATCTATCCTTTCACAGCCAAAATGGGAAAGGGAACAAAGTTACTGGGCCTAAACCCATCACAGTGATTGCAAATAAGCTGAGTCACCCACAGCCATCATTAGAAGGAAGTTATTAGTTTTGTGATGAAGAACTCCAACCCCTATGGAGGCAAAGTCTACAAGTAAATGAATAGTCTGTTCAGCACGACTGACTTCACTCAGTATACCCAATGATGTCCGGGACTGAGCTGGTCTCACTCACTTTACAAGCAGCCTATCTAAGGGGATGTGCTCAGACAGACGTTCAAAGGCATCTGGTCTTCTCCTGGAGTCCAACCTCAGCATGGGATTTCTGTGGTGTCATCTTGTGTTGATGATGAAATTACTTCCAAATAACCTGAACGGTGAATAAACAGTGAACATCATGGAGACAGAGAGCAAAGCTCCTTTAAAAAAAACCAAAAAAAAACTATGAATCCAAGGATGTAGACTTCACTACATCAGCTCTGACGACTACACTGCATGCAAGCAAATCCTTGAAGAAAAAGTCTCCTACATTGAATTCTTGTGCTCTAGAACAGGGTCAACAAACTATGGCCCGCAGGCCAACTCTTGCTGGCCGCCTTTTTTTGTCAATAAAGTTTTATTGGGACACAGTCATGACCACTTATTTGCAGATTATCTATGGCTGCTTTTGTGCTACAATGGAAGACCTGAAAAGTTATGACCACATAGCCTGCAGGCCATATTACATGGCTCTTTATAGAAAAAGGTTGCTGTCCCTGGTCTAGAATGACAAATCATTCACCAATCCTTGCTCTACAAAACCAGGCTCTGGATCAAAATCATTTTGTCCTAATTCTATAATTCTTCACTGAAGACCCAGTATTTAAGGCCCTAGGTTGGCCCAAAGACAGCACAACCCTCCACTTGGAAACACTATAGGAACGGGTCCAGGTGGCAACCCTGCAGATCTGAACAGATGCCTATTTTTCTTCTGCCCATGAGACAGATGGTCCTCAGAGAGGGGAGAAGAATTAGTCCATGAGAGAGAATTCTCTGTGCAGCACTAATTTTGGAAACGTAGCCCTGATCCATCTGGCCATAAAGGATTCCTTAGGAGTACCTTTGCTATTTGAATGTGCTGTAAGATTTAGGAGGGGAATCCTAGTTATGAAGGCTAGAACCTCAGATATGTGCTCTGTCAAAATGTCAGTAAAGCATTCCGAGTCCACCCTTGAGACAAGAAATCTCAAATAACTGTAAGGGCAGAAGAGGATTATAAGGATGAAGGCAAGAACAGCTAACCACTCATTCAGAGACCCCCTTTCAAATTTGCTCACTGCTCTGACAGTAAATAACCTCTCAGGTGAGGAGACTAACACCCAGATATCTGAGCCATATGCGGAGACCAGGAGCAGTATTTACTTTCCAACCTGCTAACAGCAACTCTCCACAAGATACAGCAATGCTTCTCTCTCTCATTAACCATTCTCACTCCTCTTTGATAGTCTGACCTTGTTTTGCTAAAGAGTTTTTCTCCCTGAGTAACACACCATATATTTGCAAAGTTAATTAACTCATATCTGATGCTTTTCCCCATTTCATTCTTAATTTGGCTCCACAGCATGGAGGGCGTAAAATGGGTCTGTTCGGTCCATAAATAAGGAGGAGACAAAATTATGAACTGACAAAGAAGGAAAGTTAGGCAACTAGAAACAGGCATTAAGGAAAGCAACTGAAGATGGATTCTTTCGTTTAGTCTCAGGGACAGGCTTTGAAGTGTGATGGACTTGGGTTGAAGTCCCAGTTCTACCATTTACCATCTGAGTAATCCCAGGGTCCTCATCTATTAAATAAAATAATAGTCGAGTTGCCTGGGGGGTTATCATAAGAACTGAATAAAAATACATCTAAGTCATTTAAGAATGTCTGGGTCACAGTAAGTCCTTAACATGTGCTTAACAACTATTATGAGAAAAGTTCCTGCTAAGAGCATAGTTTCTGTCAGACGAAGAAACAAAGGTGGACTGGGAAGAAGTCACCAAAAGGAACAATATCTTTCGAGACTTTCTTCTAAGTCATACAGACAAGGAAAATTCTTAATAGAAAAGATATTATTAAACTCTGAATCCACTATTCCCATCATTAGAAATGCTGTAACAACTCACACTTTTTGTGTGCTTTTGGTCCCAAAACCATCTGTGGGGTTACCTGTGAGCCCAGCAGGGCCATCCAACACTGCCTCACCCAAGCTACTATATCAAGGGGAAAAAAGGTGCTGCCTTAAATAACTGGAGGTCTCTGTGACGCCACATAAAACTAATCAAGAAATAGTTACATGCTCAGCATTACTTAGGTGCTAAGTGGGCTTCAAAAGAAGGAGCACCTTCTCCAAAGAAAATATGTCACTGTAACATTAGGAAAATAGTATCACTGACCTGGAGTGGTGAAGGTCTTACCTCAAATTTAGTCTTGCAATATTTTCTTAAGAACATACTATTCATTTGTTTACAAAACCTAATTCGGTATTTTTTTCTAAAATGCTAACACCTTCCACAGGAGATAAACCAGACACCTGTACAAAACGTAGGAACAGACACGACGACCTAATAATAAACCCGAGAGCACAAGACAATTTTCAAGAAAACTAGCTGGGGACAAAAATGACAAAGGGCTTTCTAAATAAAAATCAATACTTGAATTGTATCTGGAAGCAAACAGATAGCCAGGACAGGCAACAGAACACAGCTGCAGTGACTCTGGGCCACTGTTAATTTCCCAGGGCTCACCTCTGGGGCAACATCCTGAAAGCAAAGCCAGACCATCCCACGCCCCTCACCAGATGCTTCTCTTTTTCCAAGCTCCACAGGGTTAGGTTACATCTGAGCTGTTTCACCCAGGCTGCAAGCTAATTACAAAGAATACAGAAGTGTGGGAATGAACTGGGAATACCGTAGGCTGTTTTACCAAACCTTAGCACCATCTGCTGAAATATTAAGATGCTTGTTCAAAAAGCTGGCTGTCAGAGAAGGAGGTCGCAGCATTAACAGTGGGGAAGTTCTCTTGAATAATTATTTGACATCTCTTTCCTGGACACAAGCAGTAGGACACTGAGTCAAGGGTGAACAGTCCAGAGATAAAAGACCATTTCTGCTCACCTTCTTCTCCTGGTCCAGGCACCAGCAGGAGAGAACCCAGAGCCTTAAGTCACCAACAGAGAAGAGATACGGTCAAAAGATGGTACCGTGTTTCCTATTTCAATGAACAACCAGTTATTTGGGAAAATATATTAAGAACGTCCTTCAAGTCCCTTTTTTTGTTTTACAATTGGTTGACACAGAGACATTCAAAATGCACATGTACTTAAGGAAGACACCTCCCTCAGTCATCTGAGACTCATGGGATTTGGGGCTCCTCTATAGGCTAGATGTTTCTCTCTCAAAAAGGAGCAGTTGAAAACAGCTTCAGGTTTGTGACACACATTAGGCCAACAGTCACAGTTCCAAGAGACTTAGGGGAAGCAAAAAAAAAACCTTGTAGGATTTCTTGTCACTGCTAAAAGGCCCCACCACAATCATGCCAGAGGTCAAGAACTGGACAATCTGGTTAGCCTTGGGACTTTGTACTCTCAGTAAAGTGAACTATTTTCACTAGTCTCCTGTGAGTGATAATTATGACAATAATAACAACAATAATAGTAGCAACAGCAGCTAACCTTTTTTGAGCACATGCCATGTACCAGGCACCAAGCTAAGGGCCTCATCCTGTGAAGCGGTACAGTTATCCCTTTTTACAGGGGAAGAAAACTGATGCCCACAGAGGGTAAGAACCTTACCCAAGCCCTCATCACCCAGGAATGAACAGAGCTGGCCCTGAGCCGAGCTGTCTGACTGTACTCACAACCACCGTGCTTCAGTACCATGGACAGGGTCTCATGTAGGCCAGCTTAAATAAGGGTGCATCATCATAAGGATATCGACAAACGGTTATGAGGAAGACAGGGGTCTTAGCAAGAGTCCAAGCAACACAATTTCAAGCGTCTTCATTCATGTGCCATGATGGCTGAGACTCAGCTACTCGGCCTATCTGCTTTTCTGCCCTCTACCAACTTGCTTCCACTCTGTTACTGGCCCACGTCATGCCCTGGCTAGCCTACAGATTGACGTTCCTTGAGTCAGGTGCCAATGGTCCAGCTAGTGAAGGCCAGGTACAAAAGCCTGGGCCCCATAGGCTGCAGAGGGCTATGACTTCAGCATGAGTTACGGGAAGCAGACAACTGGAAGGGGCTGTGAGCCCGGTGGACCCGCGCTGCTCCTACAGGACAGAAAGCAACTCTGCATCGTGTTTAGATCCTGCCTCACATTTCTGGCATTTACTGTGATTATTCATACTCAGAAGAGCACAGAGGGTTATTACTCAGTCCCAGTAGTCTATGCCTAGTGACTATACAGATAAGTCCATACAGGAAGAGCTTTCCTACTAATAAATACAAAAAGTACCAACAAAGACACATTAGTAACTCATGAAAGGTGTTCCTCCCCCTCCTTCACTCTGTTTCAACATCCTGCTTATGAGAAGTAAAAGGTGTGTAACAAGATTGCCGGTTCGATTCCTGGCTTGAGCTGAGCTGCCGCTGAGCTGCCAAAAGGTGGCAGAATAGCTCAGCTAAAAAAGATAAAAATAAGTAAATAAAAATAAAAATAAACAGAAGTAAAAGGTGCATGGGTTCTGATTTGCACTTACCAGGAGGCTGGTCATTTTTCATCAGTACATAGAGAGGTGGCTTCGAGTTTAGCTCAACCATCTGTCATTCCTCACAAGCCTGAGGGATTCACAGCAGGACTAGGAGGCTCTGCCAACCCTCTCAGGCAGGCTCTCAGGGCAGGGTTGACAAGTCATTCCCCACGCCAGGGTTGACCAGACGGAAGAACAGACCCGCACATGACTAGACAGAGCTAGACATGAGGGCCTGATAGGTCATAATGAAAGCAAAGTAGCCCTCCAGGAAGGAAAAAACCCCACCTTTGCAACATTCACTATCAAAGACATCAGTGGACACTGGACAATACCTTCAAACTCCAAATGTCTTTCCAGCAAAGAGGCTAAAAATGTTATCGGAGGAGCTCCTTTTCATGTACACAAAAAATTAATAATGTAAACACTAAGCTGCAACATAAGACAAAAAAATCAACAAACTTTTACAGAAAGCATGACCAATCCACTGGAAACAATACTTTCAGAATAGGAAGACCTTGGAGAACAGAGTCCACTTCAAAAGGGGGGGGACATTTAACAACTTTTTCCTAGGAAAATTAAGCTCTGAAGACAATGGTATGAATTATTTGATTAGACCCCAAGTATGAACACATTTCATCCAGGTGGCCCTCAGCAGCACACAGCTTCCTGCTAGAGGCGGTTAATACAGAATGGGAGGAAAGAGAGGAGGGAAGTAGAAGAAAAGGCATATTTTACAAGCCTTTTTATGAAATGCTACAATCCTGAGATATGCTGCTTAACAATGTCCCCAGCCTCTTTTAAATACACGTTTAACAAACTGGTAGGGCAGGCCTGAGAGAAAGCACATCAGGTTTGGAGTCAACATGAGCGTTTGATAAGAGGCCCTGCCATTTACTAGCCTTGTTAAATTCAGCTAGTCCTTCAACCTCATCAAGTTTCAGATTTTTACCTATCCACCCCATGCCACCTGTAAATGAGTACTTTGGCACCTGCCCTATTTATTTCACAAGATTATGAGGACTGAATAAAAATATATATTTAAAACTTTAAAATCTTGAGGTAGGCATTAGGTATTTTCATTTGTAATGGCCGCAATGGACTCAAACCTATTTTACCTAGCTCTCAACAAAATAAGGCACATGTTGAGAATGGGTTCAAGAGTCCATGTTCAAACCCCAATTTCAATCTCAGCTCTGCAAATAAATCTTGGGAATTGACTGAAGCCCATTTCCGCAGCTGTAAGAGTGGAACATACAACTCATCTTATAGAACCGGGAGATGTCTCGGCACAGTGCAAGGCTAACAGTGGATACTCCATGAAACACGGGTTTTCTTCTAATCCTATGGTCTCTTTCAAATAAAACTGAAATTATCTGACAGCTTTGTGATACCATAATACCTAGTCATTTGGTGAGTACATATACATGCCATGCCCAAAACAAACACTAAATCCAAATTTTTCCTAGGACATATTTTCCAGAAAATATTCTTTAGACTTTTTCAATTCTTATATTGTTCCAGAAGCAAAAAGAGTTGAAAGAAATTTACAGTGAGTGCAGCTTTTAAAATCCTGACATCAGTCACATAGTAACTCCCTCCCATAACAGTTATTTTATATCTATGAATAAGTACATTTGCATTATTACAGGAGCTACGTAATTGAAAACTGAGGGCAAATGAGTGAAAAGTCAATTTATCTGAAAACTTAAAAAAGCAGAGTTTGCTGAGTATCACACCTACCACAAATAGTGAAGCCACTTTTTAAAAATTTCATTAAGACTTACTAAATTCTTAAACATTATTGGGGGGAAGGGTTCTCTAGAAAAAAAATACTTTGGGATGTGTGGGAATTTTCCAGTGCTACAGCTGTTTTTAAATTTCATGACAGACAACACACTTAACGTTTTCGTTTTGTCAAAAACACAAACATATCTACTAAAACCCATCCAATTCCCATCTCCCTGTAGATTTAGCAGTCTTACAAGGGTGGTGTTCAGTACTTCCTGACCACACTGATCAACTCAATTGTTTGCAAGCCTCAAAGGTGGCCATCCTCTCAACGGATAAACACAGAAAAACACCTTGAGGCAAGGTTGTAAGTGGCACCTCTCGCCTGCACAAAAACTGCCTTAAATCGATTTAAAAGGAGAACACTGGACGGCCAAGTCAGCTGCTGAGTTCTGGTCTCTGTTTCCTGTACTTGGCAAGGGGAGGGATGAGAAGTTGTCAAGCTCTTAGAAAGAGGTAGACTCAGAGAAGCTGAGATGTGCATGTTTTCCTTTTTGATGGACCAAGAGGGCAATGCTTTTGATCAACCCATTAAATGGTTTACTGGAAATTGTTCAGACATTATTCTGTTCAATTTATTTTTAGATGAATGGATGGATGGATGGATGGACGGATGGATATACATAGATGTATATAGATAGGTATAGATATAGAAAGATATAGATTTTCCTTTCTCCGAGTGACTACAGAACAGTTTTCCATCATCCATAGTCCTCTGCAGAGTCACTTTTCCATAAATAAATGTAGAACTGTTGTGGACTCCATCTTCGGCCCTTGGTAAAAGGACCCAGAATTGGTTGCACAGGGTCTGTACCTCACTGAGTTCAAACACTCCAATGACCCTTGGAATATCCCAGCACCAGGGGCCATCAACCCAATGCTGTCAGGGGGTCCAGAAACAGGACACCTCCTGGTGCATGCACCCCAGCCTTACCGAGTCCATCTCTGGGCCCAGGAATCGGTGTTTTAATTTGAGAAACACACCTTAGAGGACTTCTTCTTCAGCTTTAGTGTGCACATGGATTGGCCTGGGAATTCTACTAAAATGAGGATATGGTTCAGTAGGTTGGGGTTGGAGCCAGTCTGCATTTCTAACAAGTTCCCAGGTGATAAGCTTGATGGTCCATGGGCCATACTTAGGTACCAGTAAGCCTTAGAGAACAGCATTCAACACTCATTCTGGGCACTGTAATAATTTATTAGCAATCTAATTTGGAAACCAAGATTATGACATGTTGAAGGGGAGAGGTTGTGATGGTGTGTAACTGGACCACTGCCTGAACTACTGTGCATTTTATTTTGGAAAATCCCATATCTTCCATTTCTATGCACTTCAGTTTAGACTTTGAGCGCTACTGCAAACTGTATTAGCAAGTATCACTTCACAGGATACTGCTCAGGCTCCAAATCACAGCCTGGTACCTGAATGTCTGCAATTCTAATCACACAGCAAGTGCTCAGTATTAGTCAAGTCCATTGCTTCTCCTTTCCCCGAGTTCTTCACCTGCCAAATGAAGGCATTTATACCAACTAATCCACAGGCTTGGGGACTCTTTACAGGCACAATGACATGCATGACCCATAGGAAACAGTACAAACAGAAGAGGCCGCAACTGCTACTGTGATAAGCATTTTCTACACACAGAAACTGGCTAAGCCAAGTGAGCATCTTACCATGCTTTCTTGTCTCTAAAGGCTGAAAAAGCAAGATATTAATCTGAACTAGGTTCCATTTAAAGCTTGTGAGCTTTCTGATCCCTTGGGGATGCATGTACCCACAAGACACAAGGGGAATAATCTGAGTTTCAGTCCCAAAATGTAGTTACCAAATACAGTAAATTCCCCCTTTGTATGGGTATACATTTCAAGATCCCCAATGGATGCCTGTGAAACCGAAGATAGTACTGAACCCTATATATTCCATATTCTGTTTTTTTCCTATACATACATACCTATGATCAAGTTTAATTTAATTTATAAACCAGGCACAGTAAGAGAATAATAAAACAATTATAACAATATACTGTAATAAAAGTTATGTGAATATGGTCTCTCTCCCTCTCTCAAATAATCTTATTGTACTCGCCTTTTCATTTAAGGAAGCGCTTTACAGCTTCTCTTCAGCCTATCTGAATTGCCAGCATCACCACTCTTGTGCTCTGGGGCCATTATTAAGTAAAACAAGGGTCACTTAAACACGAGCACTGCGATCCCAGCATAGCTGATCTGATAACTAAAATGCTCCTGAGTGACTACCAGGCGGGGAGAACCTAAGTGTGGACAAAAGGGACAATTCACATCCTGGGGGGACGGTGTGAGACTTCATCACACTCCTCAGAACGGTGACAATTTTAAAACTCATGAATTGTTTATTTCTGCAATTTTCCATGTAGTATTTTTTAATCACAGTTGACCATGCGTAACTAAAACCATAGAGAATGAAACTTCGGATAAGGCGGGGAAGACTACGGTACACTGTTTATCATTTACCTACACCTACATGGAGACGGAGAACTCTCCTTGACAGTATATTTAGCAGTGATGAAAGAAGCTCTAACATTTTTATTCCATCGGGGTTACACTGTCTCCCCAAGCCTCGGATTTTTCTGTCTATAAAATAGGGATAATAATATGTCTCTTTCAGAGTTATCATGAAAACTCACAATAACCCATATGAAATTCCCAGCCTCATGACAGAGTTGACAGTCAACAGGAGAAAGCCATCATGACAGGCCAATTTTGTATGATGACTCTGAGAGTGAGTTAGAGAGAGATTTGCCCAAATACACCCTAAACCTCCAAACTGCATGCTATAAACTGAATGTCTGTGGCCCCTCCCCGCCCCCCAATTCACACGTTGAAATCTAATCCCAAGTGTGATGTTATTTGGAGGTGGGGCATGTGGGAGTTATTTAGGTCATGAGGAGACACTCTCGTGAATCGGGTGTCTTATACTAAGAGACCAGAGAGCTAGCTTGCTATCTTTTCACGATGTGAAATCACCATGAGGCATCAGCAGTCTGCCACCTGGAGGGGTCCCTCACCAGAACCTCCACTCTGGACCCCTGATCTCAGATGTCCGGCCCCCACACTCTGAGAGAAATGTCTGTGTATAAATCTCATTAGTCTATGCTATTGTTACAGCATCATGACCTAAGACACTGTATTGAACATCCTGATATTCTTGCATGACTGTTTTAGGACTTGGATTTGGGGAACAAATCACATTAGTCAAGCTATAAATGCTAAGCAGGGAATAGTCTATTATGTAGAGTCAATTCAGGGGCCAGGTTAGTTTTATGGTTACTAATGCCATAATAGAGCCATAAAAATGGGAAGAGCTGTGAAATCTTGTATTAATAAATGTACCCCAAATACTGGGTCACCTGGGACCCCCTGAGAAATAGAACCAAAACATTTCAACATCCCTTTACATTTCTGCCTCATACGCTATTCAGTCAGAGGACCAGCTTATACGTTGTCCAGGAGAAAAAAACATCAACTGTTCATATCCTTAACATTCACACTTAGAAGACCTTCTTATCCAAGGAGAATAAAAACAGAATGTGGAGCCGAAGTGTCTGGTGTGTCAGTCTGCACTTTCTCTGGGAGCACAGTAATTCCTTTCCCATCCTTTTCCTGGAGCCGTCATTTTACAGTGTAAGTATTATTTTCAACCCTGACTTACCCTCAAAACATGCAAGCAAACCTGAAGTGTCTAAGAAACACTGATATGATGAGCATGAATTTCCTGACAGATAAAATAAATTTAAGAAGAAACGAGGTCTCACACCAACCCTGATTCTGAGTAAGCAGCAGCTCCTCAAACATCACACTCCCCCCTGTGTGTGTTCTGAGCACTTACAACGTACATGGCACTACGGTGGACATGGAGAAAAAGAAACACAAAGTTGAATCACAGGAAGATGCTACGCTAGGAATTTCCCCATCTAGAATGTGAGTTAAAACATGAACTAACGTATCTGTATGTTACCAACTTCACAAAAACTAACAAAAAATACCAGGTGGATTCTTATCCAAGAGGAGATGTATTGGGTTGTCGGGAAAGTCATGATGCATTTTTGCAATGAAAAACAGAAAAAATACGTCATGACTTTTCTGACAACCCAACAGTTGCAGCAGTAAAACCAAACTACCTTGTTTTAGGGTAAAATCAAATATTTCCAACATGGCTACCCATCATTAACCATAGCAGTATATACAGGGGGCGCCAAAAAAACATATACACATGATTTCTATTCACCTTTTGTTATTTATCATCTTTTGGTATCTACTGTTACAATTTTAATACCGTTTTTTCCTTTCTTAAAATGTTTACACATTTTTTTGGCATCCTCTGTATACCGTGTTGTTAAGATGCAGTCTCCAAAGTCAGGTGGTAAGTGGCAGCCCCACTCCACAATTTACTACCTGTAGTCCTTGGAAAAGTTTCTTAACTTTTTTAAGTCTCTTTTTATTCCTCTATAAAATAGGGATTAGAATACCTCTCTTGTGATGACTGAGATATGGCATATAAACAGTTTAGCATGTTACTTGATCCAAAATATACACACAAATGCAAGTTTTCTAGGTGAAGGCTGAGGTAGCAATAGACAACCATAGGCTGCCAGGAACCTGAAGAGACTACAACAGAAAAGGCAGAGTAGGAACACCTCCTAGTCCCTCTACAGCTCATTTCAATCACTAGATGAGGATGTCTTTAGTCTTGGCTGAAAAAGACTGCCCTCTATTATGGAGCCTCTCTGGGACTCATCCTAGAGCCAGTGAACCAGAATCTGGGGTTGAGACTCAAGCATCTATACTGATAAGGTTCAAAAACTGAGTGTCCTGTACACCTAAATTTGAGAACCACTGGGGAAGACAAAACATTTTATAAGGGTTGCAGTATCTGCTTTAGGCATGACTCAGCCAAGATACGATGCTTTGCTTTGCGGCTCATATAGTTGCCTAGTCTCCAAAAATCTCAGGATCACTGTGCAAAATTCTATCCAGAAGTCTTCCTAATGCGGTTCTCATTCAGTGATCAGCACCCCTCACCTGAGCTTCTGTTCACTGTGATGGAAAGGAGAGGACCACACAGAGGTGCCCTCACTCCTCAGTTCAGATATTCTGGCCAACCCATCTATTCATGTTTCTACATCCTTCTCATCTCACGTATCTAATCTCAGTTGAGTCCTTAACTAACTTATCGAAGATTATGCTGCCAAGTTGCTTTCTTTTTTTTTTTTTAAGATTTTATTGGGGAATCGGGGAAGGGGAACAGACAAGTTGCTGTCCTTTTGTTTTTCAGTCTAGTTGTGGAGGACGTTGCTTCACTGGCCCATGTTGGTATTATCACTGCGCTCTTCCCGGGTGAGGCAGTTGCTTGCTGGCCACTGGATGGCCACTCACGGTGGCTTACAGCAGCTCATGCTGGCTGCCAGCCATTCACAGTAGCTTACAGCAGCCCACTGCAGCAGGGGCTGCAGCCTACACTGTCACCAGCGACTCACCATAGCCCAGCTCCAGGTCGAGCTATTGACCACCATCTTAGCTGTAGGAGGGCACAGCATCACTGGTCCGCATGTGGGATCTGAACCAGGGCCCTGCTGCTCAGAGCTGGCGTCCCAAGCCAACACTTATCCAATGAGCCACTCAGACGGCCCCCAAGTTTCTTTCACATGTCTTTATTATAAAGTCTGGGTACTAAAAAAGTTTGTCTGTTTGTGGTGCTCTACTATATATTGGTTAGGTTTTTAAAAGGTTTAAAAACGTTAAGAAATCATCTCACAGAGTTTGAAAAACAAGAAAGCCATCTACAATTCATATTATTACAATTATTTATCTTCAGAAGGGAACAGGGAACAAAGCCTCGCATTTTGCTGAAATTTTGGTGTTCAATTCAAATCATGATACTTTAGGAGACTACCGTATCGCTTAAAAATAAAGTCATCCAGAGAGATACAATATTAACAGAAAATTTTCATTAAAATTACCAAATTAATTTTTAACTTACCAGTGTTCATACCTGTCCAATTACATGAAAATTTTTATTGGGGGGTGTAATTAAAGCTGAGCTACTCCACCTGACTAAGTCATAGAGCTAAGCTGGCTGATGAAACAGATTGCCATCAGGCCCATCAACTGCCATTTGAAAGGCTGCTCTAAATAGATCTTCATATAGTATCTAAATCTCATCAAAATGTAATGATTTCTAATTCATTTATGCTAGCTGGCAGGAAACAAACTTCCACTGTACATTTTCAATTTCTACTTGTAATACGATCACTGAAACCCTCCACGATTCCCAAATTATTTCTCCAAATACAAAGTAACATATCCTGATTCTATTATACAGAGAAACCACTATAAAACAGTCTTATGCATGAGAGCTATCTCTTGCAGCCTTTACAATACAGCCAAGTCTATTGACCTGCTTCAGCTCAACACACTAGCAGTAAAATACTCAAACTATGTATTTTCTTATTTACCAAAGTCAATGGCTACCGTCCAGGAAAGTAAGCAGGTGGCTGGCTACCTGCCAACTCTGAGACTACCTACTCTTCTCTAAAATGGGGACAAGACAGGATTCCCTGCCTCACAGGTTATTTTCAGGTCTAAGTGAGAAAATGTATGTACAAGCATATTGTGAATTCTAAGGCAGTATGATATCAAATATGTACACCCATATGTACTTCTCAATCAAAACTATATCCCAAGGTGAAAGCGCAGACTCTATAAAAGCAGTAAAACAATCCCTTCATTTGAGCGGCTGTTGCTGAAGTGTCAGGCATGACACTGGAGCCAAGATTCTCTGAGAAGCCACCCTTCCCTAAAGATATAAGTCAGTAGGCACCAGGATGGACCTGGGATTCTTCCTCTCACACTTGCTCATGCACCTTATCCTGCAACAGCCCCCGAAAATCAAGAGCAACAAACAAGGGGTATACACAAAAGGACACATTTCTCAGAAAGATGGGACGGTGTTCGGGGACAAGCCATATCCAGGTTTTCACGGTGAGGACTCGGAGACAGAGGAGTGCAACTGGTTCTTTCTGTACACAGCAGCCACTGCCATCCTGGCTTCCACAGAGCATGGCGCTTAACAACTCTGATGAACACAGCAGGCTGACGATCCCATCATCCATCGGATGTGGCTCAGGAGCTCCCGACAGAATTTGCTCACACAGGAGACTCCAGAAGAATCACCCATTAAAAACAATCCAAATATACACTCTAAATGTGCATAAGGCCTTTTGTGATCTCCGCTGGAGCTTATAGTATCTAACAGCTGCAACTGTGACTGTTCTAGCTAATTGCTCTCAGCAACAAAAATAAACAATCACTCCAGGAAGAAGACTGTACCCGCCAAATATTAATGAATTTTTTAACAGTCAGATATCTCCAATCTTGGTTTAAAAGCCTTGCTACTGAGAAAGAAGTCTCAAAGAACAAACACAGGGTTGAAGAGGCCAGAAAGGAAGTATTTGTTTTATATTTAGTCCTCCCTACCCCACTCTGCTATCCCACCCTCCCCCTTTCCTCCAACCCCCCCCCCCAAAAAAATATAATATTTTATGTCAACTGTAATTGAAAATATATATATATATTAAAAAATAAAAACCCAAGTCAAGCCCCCCCCCCCAAAAAAAGGAAAAAGAAAAGTGCCTTGTGTCTGGAAGAATTTAAGCAATCTGAGATATTTTAACTCATGTATAACTTTTTAACATATGGGGGGAAAGAGTCGCACTGATTGGAGCTATTTTTACAGTGCAGCTCTACCATAAAAATAGACATTTACTCATAAGGGTGCTTGAATAGAGAACAAGCCCAATCTACGTCTCATTGTTAAGAAAGGGGTGAAAAAAGGCTGTCGTGCTTTCTGGAGAGCCATTTATGGCCCGCCTGTGATGTCATGGCAGCATCCAGGTGCACTCTAATGAGCGTCTTTCAGCCTCCTCAATCCTGTTCAAAGTGCTCTTCTACCATCAGCTACATATCTGAGCACAAGCAGTAAGGAGCCGGTATTTACCCAGGCCCACACAAGACAGAAGATCGCCGCAATCAGAGACCCAAGGAAAAGAGGAAAAATTACTCACCCACAATTGGGTTCGTCCGGCATCCTCTCCTAGTCCCTATTCGGGAAGGGAGCGTTTCTTTTCGCTAAGGAAAAAAGAGAAGCAGTTGACTTATCAGTACTCTAGGACACCTACATGTCCGCCTTCCATATGGAGAAAAGGTGGCTTCATATTCCTCTCCCTGCTCAGGCTCCTGCTCCTTATTTGAAGCATGTAACCAAATTGCCCGCTTGACAACTGAAGCCCAGCACCTAGAGCTTGGAGACATCAGCCCTGGGTGCTGGGCTTCAGTTTGTCTTCAACCTTTATAAAAGCCCGGAGAAATGGAGTTGTAATGGAAAACCATGTAGAATTCCTGATTTTCATACCTCCCTAACTAAAGGGCAGCAGCAATCAATACAAAAATACAAAAACAAAACAGAAAAAACTCACAACAGCTTTCCTGTGCCATGTCTTAAACCAAAATCAGGAATGCATTATTTTATGCCTATTAAAAAATGTTCACCATATCCTCATGGAAAAAAAATCAAAAAGAGAAACAACATCCTTGTCATGTTGTTTGAAACCACAAATTTCAAGGTTTAATCTTTATGAAAACCATATATAATTATAACTTAAAAAGTATCAGACAAAAAAGGTATCTTTTTCAGGGAAGGACTAAGTAAATTCTGACTTGTACTTTTTGTACTTTATACATTTTCTACAGTGACTAGATGGATTGAAATCATCCACAAGGATGTGAATTATTTTCAGTGAATCAAATAACATACCGCGTGGCCATACCTCTGTTCAGCATCTACATGCCTTACATATCCTGCAGGATTCAAGAAACCGAACCCCTGAAAGGACGCAGTTTAGGAAAGTTAATTCGTCATGTATTTTAGTACTTTAATGACAGCAAAGGTAAGAGTTCCAAGAGTTAGGAGAACGGGCTCAGGTGCCAGGTCTCGTGTTAGCAAAAGAACCTTGGAGAACCTTCAGTTCTCTGGGCCTGACTCACATCTGCAGAACAAGGTGCCGAACAAGACCCTTGAGGTGTCTTCCAGCTCAAAATCAGAGTAAAAATAGAAATGAAGTCTTCAGCCCTGAAAGACAGTACCGCAACTGGCAGACAGCAGGTGGTTCAATGTACATTTAGTGCAAGAATTACCGGAAGGGGAGTTTTTAAAAAATAAAAGTGTTTACAATAGCGCTTCCCAACTTGTGTGCCACGATGTGTCACCACATCCCAGGAGGCTTCCCGGGGGTGTCGTGATGCTGACCTCCTCGGCACTATAGTCCGTGACATGCAAGAGTTTGAAACACACCATGTTTTAAGTACACTGCCATTACTCCAAAAAATAAATCACCCTTACTTAGGATAAGTTTCAAATAAACTTACAAAAAGTTCTCACCACCATTCATTCAGAAAGGAAAGAATGTCTGTCTTGTCATCTGGTACTCAGGCCACTTAATCTTAAAACAGAAAACAGGAACAGCAATTTATTTGAAGAAACAAAGAGGTTTTCTTATGCAACGTATGGGTATAAAATGGGTACTTTTCTAAGAGTAACTACTGAAAAGTAGAATACTTTCAACATATACTTGGGTACATATGGAGAACGCACAGCAGCAACCACTCTCAAGAAATGAAATTGTGCTCAAGACTATTCAAGTGATAAAGTAACAACTGTACATTCTACTACAACATTTACAGTAATAGCTACTTATCCTTTTTTGATAGTAACTTAGGGATTTGGGGGTGTGAAAACTTGCATTATTTCTTACAATTATTACTACCTGAGACTTCACAAAACCTGTCTTTTGAGAAGGGAAGAGATTTATAGCATGCCTAGAAACGTAAGGGGGTCTATTTTCACCATGGTGCTCAACGGTACTTCACTACTGGCTGCTTTTCTTTCAAGGTCCCAGAAATAAAAGCTCTGCATCTTGTGGGTTACTTGACCACCTGTATTTGTGGGTCATAGCCTCCCTCCCGTTTTCGTCGAAGTTGCTGCACCTTGGTCACCACTGCAGTGTGATGCAAAGAACAAAGCTTCCTTGCCAACTGCCTGCTTCATTCCACAGGGTGGGTGACCGTGAAGTGGCTGCCGGTTTCATCATGTCTGCGAGGAGGTCCACGCTGGGGCTGGCTGCTTCTGAAACTGGACAGGGAGGATTCTCGGAAGGAGTACACAATAAAAAGCAGAGTTAGAGAGAGCATGTGGCTACGCATCCTGCAGGTCAGGGGGCCCTTCGAGGAAACTCAGCAGCAAGCCTTTCTTTCCCCCAGAGAACTATTGAAATGGGCTCTTTCTTTCCTGTGGTTCTTCAGTGAAATGGAAGGTGTGGTTATTAACCTTTGTGTTGCTTCCAAAACAACAAAAAGGTAAAAAGCTATCAAATCCAAACCTCATCTTAGAAATACCTGAGATACATTTGGCGTTTATAATTTTCCCCTCACCTTCTCTGAAGGTGATACTTGAGTGATAACGGGTAAGAAAAATATACATAAAAACATAAGAACAAATGAGTACTATGGCACTAGAAAATAGTATAAATACTAAAAAAAGGATCATGCTATCATTTCCAATCATTGAGTTTAAGAGGTATACATTCTGAGGAACAGACTGGTCCAGTATCTGCCTCCTGGGGAGATTGTTGTTGTTTGGTCTTTTTGCTTACACTGAACAACATGCTCCAAAGAAATGCCTCCTTTAAAAGAAGACAATGTCCTTTCTAGAAAGTTCTACACAACTCCAAAAATCACACATAATCTATCATAGCAAACATTTTCAATGTTACAGTAGAAACGGACAAGGGAACAAGAACAGAGTTTTGATGTTTAGATACTTCGTATTTCATTGTGGACTCAAGTTTCTGACTCATCAAATTACTTACTAGTCAGACACAGAAATGTGTGAGCTCAGGTCTACATTGAATGTTGACACAGGGTTACCCCACATACTTGTCTTTGATCAGTGTTCTCTTCTTGAATATTCTCTCCCAATCTCTGGAATCCCACTTACTCTTAATGACCCAGTTCAATTGCTACCACAACTGTGTGGCTTCCTGTTCCCACTCCATTGATGACCCTACACACACACACACACACACACACACACACACACACACACACACACACACACACACACAACACCACCCTCCTTGTCTTTTTAATGTACTTTGTACTCAGCACTCTTGACTTCTTTTGTCCTGTAGTTACATGTGGATGTGGATATTTGGAGCCCAAGACTGGATTTGAGAGGATAGAGGCACGTCTTCCATACATTTTCATCTGCCCTTTTGAGACACTGTACACAGCAGGGGTCATGCTTGGTTGCTATAAGGTATTTGAAATCGTTAACATCCATGGATATTTCTAGGGGTTAGCATCAACTACTACATCTTAATCTATATCTTTAAGTTATTTAAACTAAAAGTAATGTTAATAGAGTTTGAGACCCTAAGATTGTGGCATGTCTTAACTCAAAGCAGAATCAAGCCAGTCAGCCTTTTAAAATTACCTTTAAAAATCAGGGTATTTTTTTCATATTTTATCATATTAGTGCTTTGCAAATTGTCATTCCATGTATTATATGTTTAGAAAGAGCAAGAACATCCAAATTCCTCCATGAACCCAACTATGCAGATAGAAACATTTCTTATTGTATATAACTTTCATTTTGTTTCAGAAAGGATTTGGACAACTTAGAATGTTAAGTGCATCTTAAGAGTCATTAAACTAAATGATACTGATGTCCGATTGAAACTTACACAAATGAGCTAATCATAAATCCAAAAATGGAAAAGCAGAACCTGTAAGAAGGGCAGAACAGGTTTATTTTTGCAAGTTGTAACTGGGTTTACGAGAATTACAGCAAGGTAGGCTTGATGCCTACTTCCGGGCTCTCAAAGCATTCATGACATTGCAGCCATGGCCTGGTGGCCTGTCTGTCCTCCCTCCTAGGTGATAGTCTCCAAGAAGATAAAGAGTCACATCTTGCTCATTTTCATAGAGCCAGGGAATAGCACAGTAACGAATAACCAATAAACCTGTGCTGAACAATCAAATAACACTTATTTATTTCTGTGAACCAGAATTCTGGAAAGGTTAATTTCAGTAATCCTATGTCAACAGCCTGCAGTATTCATGGTGCAGATGTTTTAATCCTTCCAACTTGATGGGGATGAGTCACTTTGGGGAATTTTCAGAGAAAAAAAATAAAGAATAGTAGAGAAAAATGAACCATTTGCTGCAATAGTTGAAGCTATAAATTTTCCTCAAACAACAAATTCTGTTAGGATTTTAGCAATATTTCTGTTTTCTTCACTGTTTGAGGTTCTAAAATGGTAACATAGGCATAAAGGATCAAGTGCACTGCCTTTTTTTTTTTTTTTTGGTATCGTCTACCCAATAAAATGTATATGCATATTGTTCTGAAAGTATAAAACTTCAGCATACTTATTAAAATATATGCACTTTCTTATTTATAGGTAACCCCTTGAATAGGAAATTACAAGCTTCCACTACATGTTTTGATCCTCTTATAAAGTAAAGGTAGGACTCTTGCAATCTAAAAAAAAACAGGAGGGTTAAGTTGCTAACACTATTCCTCAAATAACATTAAAATAATGTAAAATGATTTTAAGATTAAAAAATTTATGTTGGCTACTGTACCACTGAATTGTGATACCCCAGATGATTTGCAAGCGTAAGGTAAGAAAGGATTCTAAGGAAACAAACATTTCTTCTCAAGTATACCAGTTGTTTCACAAACCTCCTTTACTTATTTTTTCCACTATCTGCTCGAATATAAGAGAACTGCTGATGTGCAAACGAGTCAAAATACTGATAAGCATGCAAGAGAGGTGAGGGGAGGAGGTTCCAAGACCACAAAATTAGAGTATTAAATTCATATAATAAAAAAGCGAGTATGGAGAGTTGAGATTAATTGCATGTTGGAAGAAAACGAATTGTGTTGTCACTCAGCTATACTCTTGACTACCAAGTTGGGAATTCAGGACAATTACTTTTTAGAATGGCTTTTTACCAAAATAGCTGACACATACAATTAAATTAAAAGAAGCCTAGTATACTTGGTAAAAAGAAAAAGGTACTTCAATTTTATATATTAAAATTTCTGAAGTTCTACGGAAGTGAAATGTTTGCATGAAAGACAGTAAGGAATACGTCTCTCCCTCCAGAGATGTGTTAGGGATGTGTTACAAGAACTGAATACGCATGTGAAACAAGGTTTGGCACAGTCGACGCTTTGCACACATGTGCTACTCACATAAACTCTACCCCTAATGAACACGGGGTTTCTGATTTCAGAGAAGAGTCTCTTGACAATATAGCACCTGGGCAACAAATACAAATTTCACACGCCAATGGTGAATCCCATGGGTGAATTAAATCTTGCCAGGAGAAGCAGAGTACGTTACCTTCCTTGTTTGTTTAGCTCAAGTAAATGTGTGAGGAGGACAACTCCCATTTGTAAAAAAAAAAAAATTTTGATGGTTATTAAATCAGAGGTATAGAATGTCAGCATCTAATTACTCAAACTTTACAACTCGCCAATGAAAGCATGTATTCCTAGAAAAACTATTCATCAATATTTGAAAGCTAACTAATCAGAAGGCATCATTCAAAACATTTTTTTGCACATTCTACTTCAATGAGCATGCCTTTTGGAATTCTTACTTTAGATTACACTGCTTTCAACTAAAGCTGTAAGGGGACCTCTTTCAACTCCACAGGACCAGTGCAGTAGGCTGAGCACAGGAGCCCCCAAACTGTGTATTAAAGACCTACTCACCACACTGTTCATTCCCTTCAACTTTGTTTATTGATGTACTGAACATGAAAAAGTACAAAGAATCCAAACACAAAAGAAAACATGTACAGCCTCTTAAATACTCAACAGAATATATTTTCTATTCCAACAGATGTGAATTAAGTCATACTGTACAACTTCAAATAAATACCAGCCTTACATTTTATTAAGTGCTCTGATAAACACTGTAAAGTGAAGCACAATTTGCATGCCCTCTCATCAATGCCTTGGTTTGCTACAGTAGTATAGGAAGAAAGAAGCACGTAGCTGCTGTTTTCCCCCGAGGGAAACCTTATTTTTTTTTTTAAGTATATACATGTATTCTGTTTTTTAGTTTTTTAGTTTTTGTTTTTTTTCTAAACGCAGAAGGTTAACTCTGACAATCTAAATGCACCTAAGGATATGAGAAAGTGCTAAGCCAATTGATTTCTGAATAGCATTGAGTGGGTCAGCATGAAAACTCGCTTATTCACTTTAGCACGCGCCTCACAGTATATGTACTGTACTATACTGAAAAATTTTATAACTACAGTTTTAAATAATAAAAAATAAAACTCAACGCAACCGCAAAGATAATGTACAACTATGTTATGCATAGCACATTGCCTGTTCTAAGGGGAAGCATGTGAGCATCTCAGTTTATACAAAAAGCAGGACGTAACTATATAGTTCTCAGTGCATCCTGATGAAGGCGCCTTGGCCTTCAGCTTTTTTGAAAATTTATTATAAGCTAGATGCTAATCAGAAAATATTTTGTATTTTTAAAATTTCTTTCATACATGGTAAAGACTTATTTTATTATTTCCCCAAATAGTGGTTTAAGCATCATACAAAGTTAAATTTCAATAGCATACAGATATTTATGATTTTTGTATGAAAAATGTAAGGAAATTTGTTCAAAACCTATGGTTATACTCATTTTTTTTTTACCACAAACATATTTATAAATGAAAATGTAGCATCACCATAAACAGCTGAAGCTAGACTATCTACAGACAAAATTAGCAACAAATCTGATGCACTGTAAATTCAAGTCCTCAGGACAACAAAAGTGATTAAGCAAGACCTCAAGTAACAATGTTAATGCCATTTACAAAGGAAAAAACTGATACAAAAACATTCAAAACCTGAACATCACTTGGCATGTAAGGGAAAAAAAAAAATCAAATTAGCTGAAAGGTTCATAAACACAAGGTCTTATTTACATTACACAAAGCTCAGGTGTTAGCCTTGAACGTAACTTTCAAAATACCTTCAAATATATCCAACTCAGGTCACGTTTGCCGATTTGCTGCAGTACAAATCATGTGCAACATCTTTTTTCCTTAAGACAAAACAATTCTTCAAACAATACTGCAAGTACATCACTAAACACCATGAGCTCTATCTGAAGGGATTTCTTTAGGAAGAACAGATTTTTTCCCCCATCTCTTGGTAATTTAAATTTCTTGCCTGCTCTTATATATTCTTTTGTAAATTTTTTTTTATTTGTTTCAAAATCACAAATCAATGTGAGCCACCTATCACATAATAACCAGGATGATCAGACACTCCACTGGTGATTACAAAAACGAAACCAGCAGTGTTTCCCCCATTGATTCTATTCCTCTCATACAAAGATCTCAAAAGTATTTTCTACATCATAAATCTTTCTAAGTTTTCCAACCGCTGCAAATTTCCTGGTAAATTTTAAAAGCTCACTAGGTGTCATATGAAGAGATTTCTCAAAGTATTCAAGTCAAAATATTTGTTCCAGGACCAGTAAAAAGTTTCTCCAAATTTTCTTTTTTATAAAAATAGATGCTTTTTTTAAACCCACATCAAAGAGGCTCTTATCTCTTTGGCAAGGTACTGCTTTACGAAAAGTTCTCCAGTATTCTTACAATAAGCGTTTATAATGTAGCCCCCCCCTTCCCCAACCCAAATCATAATTATAAAATAAATACTGTTAACTTCATAAATAAAAATGTAAACTTCAAAATACTTTTCTTAGACATAACAGCAATGCTTTAAATGTAAACAAAACACAAAGCTAATCAGAAAAAGGAAAAAAAAAAAGGAGGGGGGGAAAGACACAACCAACTGAAGAAATACAACACAAAGCCTCAATATTTACTCACAGGTTCAAGGCAGTTATGTAAAAAGAAAAGAAATGTCTTCCCTTAGCTGAAACACTTTAAAAGGTCCACCTTCTTCAAAGAAGGCAATAGAATGCAATGTGACAGGTAAAAACCCTGTACCTCTTGTCCATATTCAAACATAAAAGATATTTAAGAAGTTTTAATTCAAATACTAGCAATAAAAAATCTCACATATTTTCTTAGGATGCTAAGTAGTCGTTTTATCCCCATCTCAACACTGACTTACAAAGACATTTACTAATGTATAAAGTTTCTCTTAACTTGCCTTTGTTGTATAGTTTTCATGTATAAATGGACTGAGGACAAGAGCTCATTAGGCTTTGTGCGTTTTGTTGGTCTTAAAGGAGACCTGAAGTACTCTGTCTCCCAGACGGTATCCATTGAGGCTAGCTATTGCCATTGCAGCCTCATCATAGTTTGTCATAGTCACAAATCCAAAACCTTTGCATTTATTGGTGTTAAAGTCACGGATGACCTTCACGTTGGTGACAGCTCCAAAAGGCCCAAACATTTGCCACAGGATGCTCTCATCTGCGTCAGGAGCCAGGTTGTACACAAAAATACACCACCCTGTTCCTGGGTGGCCAGGGATATTAATTCCAGCCAAACTGGTCATTCCATCAATGGTCATTGGAGAAAACCTACTAAACAAAATAGGAAACACACACACACACACACACACAGAGACACACACACATGCACACAATAGAAACAGAGGTTGGTTACAGCAATGAACTTGTTTCTTTTCCCTTTCCCATTCCAAGAGTTTCAGTCACTCCCCTCCCCCAACAAATACATACAACTATTTGATGTCGCAACCAAAGTCTGTGTGTGGCTTGCAGTGACATGCTATACTATCAAGGTATTAATAAGCTATGAAATGGCCATTATATGCTGTATTGAAAAAATATTATCTACGATAGCAAAAAAATATATTTAGAACTGGCTTCATGAATTTAAGCAGGATTGCGGGAGGGTGGGGGCAACACATATGTAAACATGCTACAACGTCGCAACGCAACATAAAATAATGGGCTGTTAAGGACCAGCTGGCATCCGGTGATACAAAAATATTCCCTGAGTCAATCGTGCTTCCAAAAGCAGCTTTTCATCAGGTTGTACATGCAAAAGAAAACCCAACACAAACTTATGAAGGGCGTCACTCCCCAAATCAAAGAAAGTAATCACTTATGGGAAGGGATTATGAGTATCATGAACCTCTATCATTACCTCTTTACTCCATAAGCCATATTGAGCAGATTGTCCAACCTGCAAAACACACATTTAGCAAACTTCAGTTTTTAACTTCTCCCCTTGATGTTCAAGAAAGCTGGGCTTGTTACTGCCATCTTCCAAGGGGATGTCTGTAGTATATTAATTGTATGTGAAGTATCAAAAACTGGGGCTTTTCACATTCCTGACAGAATGGGTCCCCACCGCCATAGACACTAGCTCTTCCGAGGGATACAGTTCATCTGTACAACGGTCAGTGCAATGCAGGGAAAACACTGGTGTCATCTGAGGAGTCCCTTCAGAGATGAGGTGTGGGGGTTCTGGGGCAGTTAGCATTTGGGCTCTCACCTTTTCCAGGTAAGTTCTAAGTCCTACACATGGACTTTCATATACTTTAGACTACTTTTAATTTTCGTACCTCTATTGGTTCCTGAGGATACTAAGGCTCACCAATTCAGTGACTTACCCAAGACCACAGGGCTAGTAAATGAAGGCTCTGATAGTCAAGCTCTGCAGTTTATAGAATGCCATAAATTTCCCTTCAACCTCCCAACTTTGAAGGACTCCCATTTCTTAGGAACAAAGTGGTGTTATTACAGGTAGAAAGAACCTTACAACCTCAGCTAAACCTCCCATTTCTCAATGGGCTCAGCGAAGGACCAGAGAAAGAAAGATGACAGACTCGCTGCTCCGGTGAGCAATGAGGGCAGCATCCGACCCGGAGCCGGATGCTCATTATGACGATGCTACAAGAAGTGTAGCCCGCCTCGTGGTGGAAGAAGGCAGGCAGACACACACCAACCACCTTGAGTTTCTCTTAAAATTTTTAAAAGAAAGTAGTTGGGGTGGGTGGGAACTCTTTAAAACTCTCCACACCCTTTTCCTATTTCAAAAATTAAACTGATTTTATAGTACTTGATTCTTCTTGCTTTATCAGTTTCAGAGACCAGTCTGATGTTCCCAATTAGCACAGTGCATACTAATTAATCACATGCGTGTCACAGAGGAGGTGGGCGTAATGTCATACATCGCCCATATAACCACCCTCAGCTGCCACAATGTTCAACACTGTACATAAGACCCTGGTGGGGGAATAATTTTTCTCTCTTTTAACACCTATGAAAGGAAAGGCTGAAAAACATTTCAACCTTATCGTCTAACCTGTGGCCTCAGGTGAAGCTACAGCCCACATGAGAAAGCAACTCCTCCTAGTTTTATAAAAACCAAAACACACCTTTCTGATGATAAGGATTGGAAAAAGATTCTGACACATTCCTATTCACCATCACCCCTAAGCATTTTGTGTGCTTTGTAGAAATGGAAAGAAAGAACCGAGCTGATGTAACGCAAAGTGTAAGGAAACAGAACAGACGCCAATGAGAAAGGATCCTCATCTGTGTGTGTCTGTCTTGTCCCACTACCCTCTCAGGAGCAGGGACGTGTCCCTCCTCACTGTACCACTGAGCGTGGAGCACAGGCTTGGGTCCCTGCAGTTTACAAAAAGCATCTGTTGACTGAATAATAGCAGCGAGGTTCCTAACATCATCCTTAACTGCTGGATCCAGGACGAAAACTATCAGGAGGGCTGGCTGGGGAGCCGGTGCGCACGTGCAGGGGAGAGGACACAGGTGGAGAAAGAAGACACAGGTGGGAGGGCTGTGTTTTCTGCGGAGGTGATGCATATACTAAAAGATGCCATGTCTTCATAGGTCAAAATGAAGGCCACAGATACCAGAAATAAAGGTGCACACAAATTGTATCACAACCATCAAATGGTTTGATGCAGATAACTCCATAAGACCACTGGAATGATCACTACAGAATGTATATGGCACGTATACCTGCAGAACAGAACAGCCCATTGAGGTCTCCTTCCAAGGTGCCAAAAGGTCCACATGCAGAGGCGACCTTATCAATTCGCTCGAAATAATTACATCGTCTCTGCTCATTACCTGGGCACAGTGGGGACTGTCACACTCTGCCACCAACAGCTTAGACACCAACCAAAAGCACACAGACAGAATCTCCTAAGCAAGTTTTTGGTCTTTTCAAGACAGGGTGGAAACCCAACCTGCCCATGTGTGTTAAGGGAGAGCTAATTCATTCCCCGCTCTCCGTCCAAGGAAGCTCCGGGCAGGAGGCCTAGGGATTTTGTACTAGAATCTCTGAGGAGCTTCTCAATGGGTCTCAGGTTTGTCCTGCCTGTGAAATCCTACATGATACCATGATCCTGATTTCTTCACTCAACACCCATTTTAGAAAAAAGTCAGTCCTTTGAAACTCAAGCCAAGTTCTCTACCTCTCCCTCTCCCCGTTCCTCTCCTGTCTCTCCCCCTCCCCCGTCAACAAGGAATGCAGGGAAGAGCACAAGACTCCAAAACAGGACCTAGGTGATGCTGAAAACTCCTGCCTACATGCAGGTGGGCCTGGCAGTCCTCCCTGCTCTCAGGGCCACACACCCCTGGTTCCATGGTAGCTAAGGGAGGCAGTGGGTGCTCCCTGCAGGCACCGTGGGCCCCAAGTCTTGTAGCAGCTGGAAAACTGTAAACTAGGCAGCTACCAGAGAACATGGTATATACACTGCACTGTGTCCTCTCAGAACTGCCTTGTTTCCAGTTAGCTCAGACACGAGGACCACTCCTACTCTCCAAAATTATACATTTTTGCCAGATCTGTCCGGAGTTCAAGGACAGCCATCGTTTCTGTGTGGTCATTTAAAAAAATGTAAGCCAATTTTTAATGGACGCCAAGTTATCAGGTCCCAGAATGAGTCATGATGATGTACTGCAGTGTGGCAAGCAAATATTAAAGTGTCTATTAAATATGAATTTTAAACATTAAAAAAAGAATGCTTTACTCGTATGTAATCAATGCACTGCACCAGTGCCCTCACTTCCTCCCCATGCATCACATACGGTCCAAAGGGAAGGCTGACAAGTGCTCTACAGGACAGCGAGGCACTCTCAACCTGTCCTTCAGCTTGGACATACTCCACTTGACAAATAAGACATTAACGGAGTTGGAAGATTAATAGGTAAAAAAACCCCAAACCTAGCTTTAACCAAAGTATTCTCAAAGGACAGGTAACTTCAAAAAGACTCCTGCAAAAATCATCCTCATCATCATCGTCATCGTCATCACCATCATCAGTGAGGATTACACAAGTAAGAGCAGCCCAAGTAAGTGAGAAAAGAGAGCTGATTATTTCTTCTACTCCTACTACAAACTACATTATGAAGCTAGACACGAGATAATCCAACAGGTCTCACATGAAGTCAGACAAGAAGTTCAAAATTATTAAGGTAATTTTATGACTCTTGCTTTAAAGAGATAGTATTTACTAAGATATCAGAAAAATGAAATATAAAGCCAGTCAGCATGATAATTAGCAAGGCATTTGATATATTGTTTTTTATCTTTATTCTATCTTTATCTTCCATGTTTGATCAGGGTTTCTGAGCTAATGAATGCAATTACACAAGCCCACATGCATATAATTCAGAAAAAAGATATGCTGCATATACATGTACAAATATTTTTCTATTGTTAAGAATACAACTCAGACTATAGCCAGGCAATATTTTGAATGGAACCATGTATTGAGTAGAGCATTCCCATTTCAAAGCTAGTTGTTTATAAGCAGAGGATAAAAAGAAGGTTCCTGCCTAATTTCCAAGAAATTTAGCTGACAGGCTAAGTAAGGGAGGGCCCACAGGCAAGCAAAAGGGAAAATGTAAAGTCAATTCAAGTCAGAAATAAAAATATAAATAGAGATTACCAAATGGGTAATAAAACAAAACTCTGAACCCTAAAAATAAGGGTTCTCAAAACCACTCCACAGCAGTGGCCGAGATCTGTCCTGTGGTTACAAGAGCATCAACTTACCGCATTACCCAATTAGACAGTATCATCTGTTCTCTAAGAAAGAAAAAAAATATTCAGGCGAACTGATACCAGTGTCTTCCAAAAGAAAACTGTGATAGTGCAACCAGCAAATGCCTTAAACGCAACTCCAGTGCTGATTTAAAAGGCTCCTTTAAAAATGCATAAAGATTTATAGAAGCAGGCACACAGGCCATTAGACTAGATCACACTCAATAAAATTAAAGCTGCTCTCATCTCCACAAGATGAGAGATGAAAAAAGTTGGCTGACAGTTTAATTCAGATGCTATGTCCCAAGAATATACTTAAGAGGCTTGAATTACACTATCCATCCGTATAAATAAGAATGGTTTTATTTTGAAAACTATAGTCAAATAAGCATATTAGATCAGCAGTGCTCACGTTAAAATAATTCTCTTTCAAGTTATTCATATGGGTTGACTTTGTTATAAACCTCACAAGCCCACTTTTAAACTTATCCCTTATTACATGGATTTTTAATATTTTTTTTACTTTAAAACATATGCATTTCATTAATACTAATATCTTTGACTATTAAAATACTTACAACTTGTATCCCAATCTCTCAATTCCTAAGGTACTATGTCAACATAAAAAGAGTGAGACATTTTCTAAGTGTCCGCTGGGAGATGACAAACTCAAGGCTAAGAGCATTAGGACACAGGTTATCAGGGACAAACTGTTTGTGTAACGATTTAGAACTGAATTAGAGAAAAGCAAAATGCCAACAAAACAAGCATGTCCTTCATTCAAGAGTCTTTATCTGGTGAAAGAAGATTCAATCTTAATTCAACAGGAGGAGGAGGAGGGAAAAGCAAGGTAACGACAGCCACATTTTTAAAGGTAGTAAAAAAAAAAAAAAGAAAAAGAAAAGCAACAAACACGTATCAGGTTAAACTTGAACTCTAGGAATAGAGGCTCTCAATTCCTTCTAACACCAATCTAGACCAAACACCTTCACTGAGCTCCAAGGCTAGCTCGTAACTTACTGTCTGGACAGCGATCATGGGACGAAATGAGAAGTGAAGTGATGGAGACATGAGTTAGAAACCTGAAAGGACCATGAAAATCTGCCCCATTTTCTGAAACCAAGTTTCCCTTACAACAGACAAGTTTTATTCCCTTTTCCAAAAACAAACAAACAAAAACAACTATGGGGGTAAGGACGAATTCCCAAGTTAATAACATATGGAATTAAAAGATAAAAGCACAGAATGGGCAGACGATATTTAAAAAGCTATTCAATTTGACCACCAGAACATCCTGTCATGCATTCTACCCAGCTGCATATAAAAATCACAGAGCATGCAGAGAGGGGGCTCGGTGAAGCTGACAGCAGGTCCAGTAGTTACCAACACCCTACTATTTCAGTCACCGTCATGCCTGGCCATTTCAATAATCTATCTGGAAGTCTCCTGAAGATACTTGTCATTGCATTTCTTTTGCCCAATCTTCCTCAGAGTTCAATCTTAATTCTAAGAACACAGTTTTACTTAACCACCACCATAAAACAAAAACCAGAATTTAAGTTGGAGAACACCAAAAATAACTAACAATTTCAACTAATACAGCTCTCTACTAACATCAAACATTTTATACTTTCACAGTGTTAACATCAACAAGTTTCAAAATTGTTTCTCTATCTCAGCTCAAATTCTTTTCTAGGCCCCAAGAAGCTCTGAAGTTAACAGGATGGGCTGCCTAGGAAACACCTCTAAAATTCCTTCAAGCTAATCTGCTAAATTTGCAAAAACTATTATTCACTTAAGATGCCACAGGGGCAACCTACAGGCAGAGTTTAGAAAGAAAAAAAAAGGTTTTGTGAGATTGTTTCTCCAAAGGGCAAGTAATCCATCAAACAGACCCATGCAGCTCTCCCTCCAGCCCAATCACCACTACTGTCCACCAGGGTCAAAGGAGGCCGTGTTCCTCTCCATCAATGCTTTTTTACTTTACAAAGTTAGAGCAGAGAGTAAACACAAGGCTCAATCCACTGGTACTTGGTCACCCAGTTCCAAATAGAGCATTCTGACAGTACCACCTCTTCCCCAGGGCAAAAAGCCACCCTAAGTAGAAAATGAACATGGGGCTTATGGCAAATTTCTTTCTCATACCTCAGGTGATACATTGAGTAGTTTTTTAAAAGGAGATATCTGATTGTTTCTAGCCCCAATTTTTTTTTAAGTACTCTAAATGCCCCAGCGAAAAGATGCATATGAAAAGATGTATGAGATTTAAGTTTGAAAAGACATAACTCCTTATTAAGCTACATCTGTGATTATATCTTTGGTAATTAACTGTTCTGCCCCAGCAAGGAAAGAAACAAAATTGATATGCACTTGTGATTTAAAAAAAAAAAAAAAAGCATGGGGTTAGATGGTATTATGGCTGCAGAACACCATATGGCCAAAAAGGATATTAAAAAATGTTCTGGAAAATAAAAACCGAATGACTTTGCTTTGTGCTCTGTTTAACATCTTAAAGTCACTCTTCTCACATGCAAATTAGATAGGTTTTCTAAATGACTCTTCCTTTGGTTGTTACCTTAGGATTAGAATAAAACTGGAATAAATGGGAATATTTATAATTATCTAAGAGATAAAACGTCTTCTTTGAGCTGAAGATGCATGGTCATTCTGCGAACTATACAGAGGTCTGCAAACTACCACCCACAGGCCAAATCCACCCGGCCATATGCCTCTGAGAGCCCAGCAGCTAAGAATGGTTTTTAACATTTTTTAAAAGTTCTTAAAAAAAAACTACATATATGCGAAGAGAGACCATGACCCACAAAGTCTAAAATATTTACTATCTGGCCCTTTACAGGGAAAGTTTCCAACCCCTATAAAAATTATAAAAGGGGAAAGGGATCCACTTGTAGAAACTTCATGTATTCAAATAGGTCATACGTCCTTAGTGATGCATGTATTACAAACCAAAGTAACTGGAAGAGCTTGACCTAAAAACTGAAAAAGGAGAATAAAAGCAAGAAGAAAACTCAAAAGGGGAAATGGAAAGCCCTGGAAACGGTTAAAAGAACCCAATATCCTGCAGGTCAGGGTTTCTCAACCTTGCCACCGCTGATGTGCGCAGCTGGATAACGGGTTGCTGTTGGGGGCTATGTGGGCACTCTAAGATGTGTAGCAGCCCTGGCCTCTACCCACCAGATGGATGCCAGGGGCACTTGCCACCCAAGCTATGCCAACATAAATGTTTCCAGACACTGCCAATTGTCCCAAGGGGCAAAATTACACCACCACCCCCAACCCCAAGTAGGTTTTCACTGTGCCCATAAGGAAAGGAAAGAAAACAACAACAATCAATTAATAGGAATAGCAAACCAGAGATCCTGATACTAAAAGTACTGAACAGGGAACCTGAGGGTGCTGAGTTTTGTTGCTGGGCGTAAGCACCAGACCAGACTTACCTAAAACGCTGTGCCTGCTGAGCTAATGGTCCTGGATACCTTCTGTTTGGAGACTGGTACAGCTGGGAAAGGATGGCCTGATTGGTTTTTTGGCTTGGATTGTTAGCAAACTTTACAGTGATTGGCTCTGTGGCACCAGGAGGTTTCTGGCCATTTAGGCCTTTGATAGCTTCTTCTGCCTCAATCCGCTTGTCAAATCGAATAAACCCTACACCCCTTGATATGCCTAGGGTAGGTTTGGATAAGATTTGGGGGAGAGAGAGTGGAAGAGGAAAAGAAGAAAAGACAAATTAATTTTCCTGCTGAAGAACATGTTTTCACCCACATAGAACATCTGCCACAAAAATCAGAGGAAAGAGGGAAGTTTTACCTTAACTTAGTAGTAATTCAGTCTCAAATCACAATTTTGTATTTTTTTAATACACACAGTCAACTGTACAATTTGAATACCCAATTATCACTGCCTACTGATAAGCTAAGAAGAGGAGAAAGCACGCCACTATATCCCATGCTTCCTCCCCCGCCTTCCCCTCTCCCTCCCATACACTCTCTTTAATGATGTCAACGGCACGCCTGAGTTTCATTTTTCAAATTATGCTATTGACAAACAGTTCAGAAATGCCAGGCACAGTCGCTCCCTCTCTTAAAACAAGGAGAACGGAACCCAGTCATTTGCTAAAAATGTTAAAAATACATGCACAGTGGTAGCAAGATTTATTTTAGCTAAATTTTTAAATAATAATATTCGATTTACTACTATTATATAGGATACCGGTCCCTTAAGAAAAATGTCTGAAGAGGCTTTTATGGTGCCCTGAAGCTTCTCCACTGCTTTTAACTAGCTATGCTTTATTAGAGAAATAGTATTATATAGTGAAAAGAAGTAAGAGGACCTAGATTTTAAAAATGAGTAACAGTAAAGCCACAAAGCTTTCTGGCTTCAGCAACAGTATTCCCGACTACGGAACGCCATTCCCTGTCTCATGCTCTCCCCACTGAGAGACAAGAACGGGAAAGCAGGGCGATGGCCAAATACAGGTCGAGCTTTTGAGAAATGGTACGGGAAAACCCAACTCACTCCATTCAATCAGCTTTAACAGGCCAATGGGGGGGGGCAGGAAGATAGCTGGTCACCGTGAGAAAAGCAGTAGCAGGCAAACACTTTCTTGGCAAGCAAAGTGGTACTAGCTGTACCAGCTTGGGGCTAGTAGCTAGAAAAGTCTACATGATTCAGAGTATGTCAATGAAGAAGAGGTTATGAGGAAGAGGCTGAGAAAATGCACTTGACCATGATGCCTTGTAGGAATTTTCCAAAGGAATAAAGACATACTTGCTTTCCGATTAATGCTGTAAGTTCAACGGCTTAGAATTTTATTCTAAGGTAGACAAGGAATTTTTCCGTGTATGCTTATCTCAGACAGCCCCATCCCTTTACCTTTTCTATTTAAGCTATACCCGTTGCACATTATTACCACCTGATGGCGGACTAACAAAATAACAGGATTTTTCATGTCAAATGAAGTGCACAATTTCACCTTGTATAAAGTATTTCACATTAAGTATAAAGATGAAATGGTGAAATGACGGCAAATATGTCCTTTTAGTTATCTACTAGCTTGTGTTCAGAATTAATAACCTCTAGGACCAAACTGTACCGCAAAGAAAGCATCCGATTAGCAGTGCAGTGGCCTTGACACAGGCTGGGTCATCTAAACCAGTAGTCCTCAGCCCGGAGGTCAGAATCACATGAAGGGCTTGGTAAAACGTCCACCCTCAGAGTTGTGTGCATTAGGTCTTGGGTGGGGCCCATCGTTTGCTTTTCTAACAATGTTCCAGGAGGACGCTGAGGCTGCCGGTGCAGGACCACACTTGAGAACCACTGATTAAACCAGGAGGTGACTCGGCAGGCAGGTCTGCTCAGGGGCCTAAACACTCAGGATGGACTTGCAGTTCAGACAAGGACTTTCTGTAATTCAGGTGAAACCTACTCTCAATTCACCAAGTCCTCATTAAATACGAATAAATTAAATAGCATCAAGTGATATGAACAAAATAAAAAGGCATATTTGTTGATTTAAACACAAGTGCATCTGACATTGCCAGGCCTGGATTTCGGTTTAAACCCATAGCAGTCTGTGTAATAAAACACATCATGATGGACTATATAAAGAGGATTGTGAAATGCAGCAGAAGTGAAAAGAAGACAGTATTTTTATTTACCCTCTCTGGGCTACATTTCCTACAACAGCAAACACTAAGAGCCATCCTCCTATTGTGTATGATGGTAGATCCTGCTCGACCCAGAGCTCTAAGGATGGCGCTTAGCCTCCTATGAGGCTAATTACCAGCACAGAGCAGCATAACATGGACTGCTTCTGATCAAATTCAGATCAACGAAATTGATCTTCACTTGAAGAACTGAAAACCTGGCTTGATTTTATTTAAAAACTTGGCCTGATGAATCCATCTCTTTTAAAAACAAAATCTGAAACTGTAGTACATGATGTATATCTAGATATCATCATTATGAGAGAGAGAGAGAGAGAGAGAGAGAGA